>NC_091183.1:31223431-31228431 GCF_040958095.1 Procambarus clarkii
GTAGCCTCTGTTTAACGCAACAGTAAAATGTGTACTTGGATGAAAAAACGATTCTTCGCGGCAGAGGATCGTATTCCAGGGACCATAGGATTAAGGACTTGCCCGAAACGCTACGCGTACTAGTGGCTGTACAAGAATGTAACAACTCTTGTATATATCTCAAAAAAAAAAAAAAAAAAAAAAAAAAAATATTAACCTCCATAAATTTGTTATAAATATAATTATTTTCCTCACACGTCTGTTTTTTCAGCCTTTTATTATGTTGGAAACTAAATGTACAGTTGTGTGTGTGAGTCTCAAGAGTAAAGACAGTGGATGTGACAGAGTGTGTGAGTTTCTAAGACTGTGAGAGGAGAGGAAGACCAGACATTAGATACCACACTCAGTTATTAAGGAAGTACCAGCCCTTAGATTACATCAAGTGTACGATGTGCATCTTCGATGTGCTTTCAGCTCTACCGTGTGCTTAAAATACATCTTTTCCTGAAAAATATACTTGGATTTTTTTTTCTCTCAGTGAAACACGTTTATTCACAGGTCTCTTTTCTTTCCTTTATCTTGAACGGCACCTGTCTTTCTCTATACCTGTCCTTCTCTACACCAGTCCATCTTTACACCTGTCCTTCTCTACACCAGTCCTCCTCTACACCAGTCCTTCTCTACACCAGTCCTTTTCTACACCTGTACTTCTCTACACCTGTCCTTCTCTACACCAGTCCTTCTCTACACCTGTCCTTCTCTACACCTGTCCTTCTCTACACCTGTCCTTCTCTACACCAGCCTTCTCAACACCAGTCCTTCTCTACACCAGTCCTTCTCTACACCTGTCCTTCTCTACACCTGTCCTTCTCTACACCAGTCCTTCTCTACACCTGTCCTTCTCTACACCTGTCCTTCTCTACACCAGCCTTCTCAACACCAGTCCTTCTCTACATCTGATCTTCTCTACACCAGTCCTTCTCTACACCTGTCCTTATCCACATGTTGATTGACGGTTGAGAGGCGGGACCAAAGAGCCAGAGCTCAACCCCCGCAAACACAACTAGGTGAGTACACCTGTCATTATCTACACCTGTCCTTCTCTACACCTGTCCTTATCTACACCTGTCCTTCTCTACACCAATCTTTCTCTACACCTGTCCTTCTCTACATCTGCCCTACTCAACACCTACCCTTCTCTACATCTGTCCTTCTTTACACAATTCCTTCTCTTCACCTGCCCTTCTCAACACCCGCTATTCTCTACACGAGTCCTTCTCTACACCATTCCTTCTCAATACCTGTCCTTATCTACACCTGTCCTTATCTACACCAGTTCTTCTCTACACCAGTCTTTCTCTACACCTGTCCTTCTCAACACCCGCCCTACTCTACACGAGTCCTTCTCTACACCAGCCTTTCTCAACACCATTTCTTCCCTACACCTGACCTTCTCAACATCTGTCCTTCTCTACACCTGTCCTTCTCTACACCAGTCCTTCTCTACACTATTAATTCTCTACACCTGTTCTTGTCTACACCTGTCCATCGGTACACCTGCCCTTCTCTATAGCCGAATTGAAAGCAAAGGTTAACAGATTGATTGAAACTGTGAACGCCAAGAAATCCGGACTCCACCTGCCAAAGGTTATTGGGAAATACAAACCTGGATATGCGTATGGAAATGTCAAGACTCACAAACCTGGAAACCCACTTCGGCCAATCATCAGCCAGATACCCACACCCACATACAGACTGGCAAAGCGACTCAACGGTATGCTGACCCCATATGTCCCTTGTGCCTTCAGCCTGAAGTCTCCAAAGGAATTTGTTGACTTACTGCGGGGAACACGGGCCTCAGGGATAGGAGCCTCGTTGGACGTAGAATCACTGTTTATGAACGTACTTGTGGATGAAACAATCGGGATGATAGCGGACAGAGTGTATCGTGATCCGACCTGTACTCCTCTTGACATACCAGAAAACATTCTAAGGAAACTACTCCAAGCTTGTACTAAAGAGGCACCTTTCTTGAGCCCGGTTGGGCACACGTATAAGCAAGTAGATGGGGTCTCCATGGATTCTCCCCTAGGTGTCCTGTTTGCGAAGTTCTACATAGGTACTATCGAACAGAAGGTCTTAGTCGACATGAACTTGAAACCGGCCATATACTGCAGGTATGTTGACGACATTTTTACACAGGTACACATCGTCCGGAGCTGAAGGAGGCATTTGAGCAGAATTCTGTATATATATATATATATATATGTCGTACCTAATAGCCAGAACGCACTTCTCAGCCTACTATTCAAGGCCCGATTTGCCTAATAAGCCAAGTTTTCATGAATTAATGTTTTTTCGTCTACCTAACCTACCTAACCTAACCTAACCTAGCTTTTTTTGGGTACCTAACCTAACCTTACCTATAAATATAGGTTAGGTAGGGTTGGTTAGGTTCGGTTATATATCTACGTTAATTTTAACTCCAATAAAAAAAAAATTGACCTCATACATAAAAAAACGGGTTGCTTTATCATTTCATAAGAAAAAAATTATAGTAAATATATTAATTCAGGAAAACTTGGCTTATTAGGCAAATCGGGCCTTGAATAGTAGGCTGAGAAGTGAGTTCTGGCTACTAGGTACGACATATATATAAATATATATATATATATATATATATATATATATATATACTTGCATAAACCACAAGTGAAGATTAACAATCTTTGGACAACACCCACCAGTGGGACTCGAACCCAGAAAGCACAACTACCTTCCAGTAGCTGGCATAACTAGTATGCTTTAACCCACTACGCCATCAGACCTTACAAAAGAAGTAGATAGTTCGAGATATATATCTCAAACATCTCCACCTCCTGAAGGCACCAGATGAGTGAGGGGTCAGTCTGCATTTTTCGTCAAGCCACTGTCAATGTGAGAGAACTCGTGTCCAGCTTATAAGCCTATACTTGCATAAACCACAAGTGAAGATTAACAATCTTTGGACAACACCCACCAGTGGGACTCGAACCCAGAAAGCACAACTACCTTCCAGTAGCTGGCATAACTAGTATGCTTTAACCCACTACGCCATCAGACCTTACAAAAGAAGTAGATAGTTCGAGATATATATCTCAAACATCTCCACCTCCCGAAGGCACCAGATGAGTGAGGGGTCAGTCTGCATTTTTCGTCAAGCCACTGTCAATGTGAGAGAACTCGTGTCCAGCTTATAAGCCTATACTTGCATAAACCACAAGTGAAGATTAACAATCTTTGGACAACACCCACCAGTGGGACTCGAACCCAGAAAGCACAACTACCTTCCAGTAGCTGGCATAACTAGTATGCTTTAACCCACTACGCCATCAGACCTTACAAAAGAAGTAGATAGTTCGAGATATATATCTCAAACATCTCCACCTCCCGAAGGCACCAGATGAGTGAGGGGTCAGTCTGCATTTTTCGTCAAGCCACTGTCAATGTGAGAGAACTCGTGTCCAGCTTATAAGCCTATACTTGCATAAACCACAAGTGAAGATTAACAATCTTTGGACAACACCCACCAGTGGGACTCGAACCCAGAAAGCACAACTACCTTCCAGTAGCTGGCATAACTAGTATGCTTTAACCCACTACGCCATCAGACCTTACAAAAGAAGTAGATAGTTCGAGATATATATCTCAAACATCTCCACCTCCCGAAGGCACCAGATGAGTGAGGGGTCAGTCTGCATTTTTCGTCAAGCCACTGTCAATGTGAGAGAACTCGTGTCCAGCTTATAAGCCTATACTTGCATAAACCACAAGTGAAGATTAACAATCTTTGGACAACACCCACCAGTGGGACTCGAACCCAGAAAGCACAACTACCTTCCAGTAGCTGGCATAACTAGTATGCTTTAACCCACTACGCCATCAGACCTTACAAAAGAAGTAGATAGTTCGAGATATATATCTCAAACATCTCCACCTCCCGAAGGCACCAGATGAGTGAGGGGTCAGTCTGCATTTTTCGTCAAGCCACTGTCAATGTGAGAGAACTCGTGTCCAGCTTATAAGCCTATACTTGCATAAACCACAAGTGAAGATTAACAATCTTTGGACAACACCCACCAGTGGGACTCGAACCCAGAAAGCACAACTACCTTCCAGTAGCTGGCATAACTAGTATGCTTTAACCCACTACGCCATCAGACCTTACAAAAGAAGTAGATAGTTCGAGATATATATCTCAAACATCTCCACCTCCCGAAGGCACCAGATGAGTGAGGGGTCAGTCTGCATTTTTCGTCAAGCCACTGTCAATGTGAGAGAACTCGTGTCCAGCTTATAAGCCTATACTTGCATAAACCACAAGTGAAGATTAACAATCTTTGGACAACACCCACCAGTGGGACTCGAACCCAGAAAGCACAACTACCTTCCAGTAGCTGGCATAACTAGTATGCTTTAACCCACTACGCCATCAGACCTTACAAAAGAAGTAGATAGTTCAAGATATATATCTCAAACATCTCCACCTCCCGAAGGCACCAGATGAGTGAGGGGTCAGTCTGCATTTTTCGTCAAGCCACTGTCAATGTGAGAGAACTCGTGTCCAGCTTATAAGCCTATACTTGCATAAACCACAAGTGAAGATTAACAATCTTTGGACAACACCCACCAGTGGGACTCGAACCCAGAAAGCACAACTACCTTCCAGTAGCTGGCATAACTAGTATGCTTTAACCCACTACGCCATCAGACCTTACAAAAGAAGTAGATAGTTCGAGATATATATCTCAAACATCTCCACCTCCCGAAGGCACCAGATGAGTGAGGGGTCAGTCTGCATTTTTCGTCAAGCCACTGTCAATGTGAGAGAACTCGTGTCCAGCTTATAAGCCTATACTTGCATAAACCACAAGTGAAGATTAACAATCTTTGGACAACACCCACCAGTGGGACTCGAACCCAGAAAGCACAACTACCTTCCAGTAGCTGGCATAACTAGTATGCTTTAACCCACTACGCCA
>NC_091183.1:31230931-31388277 GCF_040958095.1 Procambarus clarkii
CGAAAAAGAATTTTGGATTTTTTGAATTTTGGAGAATTGATTTTTTAATTACCTCCAACAGTGAAAAGAAATGTACGAAAGATTGAGAAAATTCGTGTTAGAATTATTAATCTTACTTTTTCGGTCATATTTAATATATGTCTACAGGAAAGACTGCTACCAAAATATACTAATATATATATATATATATATATATATATATATATATATATATATATATATATATATATATATATATATATATATATATATATATATATTTATATATAAATATATATATATATAAATATATATATATATATATATTTATGTCGTACCTAGTAGCCAGAACGCACTTCTCAGCCTACTATGCAAGGCCCGATTTGCCTAATAAGCCAAGTTTTCATGAATTAATTGTTTTTCGACTACCTAACCTACCTAACCTAACCTAACCTAACTTTTTCGGCTACCTAACCTAACCTAACCTATAAAGATAGGTTAGGTTAGGTTAGGTAGTGTTGGTTAGGTTCGGTCATATATCTACGTTAATTTTAACTCCAATAAAAAAAAATTAACCTCATACATAATGAAATGGGTAGCTTTATCATTTCATAAGAAAAAAAATAGAGAAAATATATTAATTCAGGAAAACTTGGCTTATTAGGCAAAACGGGCCTTGCATAGTAGGCCGAGAAGTGCATTCTGGCTACTAGGTACGACATCTCGTACCTAGTGTCGTACAGTGGCTATGTCGTACCTAGTAGCCAGAACCCACTTCTCGGCCTACTATGCAAGGCCCGATTTTCCTAATAGGCCGAGTGATGTTCATTATTTTCAAAAAATTCTTTCCAATTAGTTTATTTGAATTATCATTATTATATTATATTAAGAACAAAATTATTAACTTAATTGTGTTAGTTTAGGTTAGGTTAAGATAGGTTACGTTAGGTTATGTGGGGTTATTTCGGTCATATATCTACGTTAGTTTTAACTTAAATTTGAAAAAATTAAGTCATACGTAAGGAAATAGATAGCTTTATCATTTGATAAGAAAAAATACTGAAAAATATATAAATTCATGAAAACTTTGCTTATTAGGCAAATCGAACCTTGCATAGTAGGCCGATTACGACGTTGCCTAATTTGTACATGCCAGGGCTTAAGGTTATCTTGAGGTTATCTTGAGATGATTTCGGGGCTTAACCTCCCTGCGGCCCGGTCCTCGACCAGGCCTACTTTTTGTTACACACCCCCTGGAAGCAGCCCTTAGCAGCTGTCTAGCTCCCAGGTTCCTATTTATTGCCAGGTGAACAGGGATATCAGGGTGAAAGAAATTGTCCATTTTTGTTTCCGCTTCCACCAGGGATCGAATCCTGAACCTCAGGACTACGAATCCTAGGCACTGTCCACTCAGTTGTCAGGCGCCCCTATCCAAATTGCTTGTATCAGATCAGGCTTGTACAAATTAGATTCCAGTAAGCTGGGGTCATCAGCATGGGAGTATTGTGATGCAGACCATCACCATACACCAGCCCATCTTTATACTCCAGCCCATCTTCATAAACCAGCCCATCTTCATCCTCCAGCCCATCTTCATCCTCCAGCCCATCTTCATACTCCAGCCCATCTTCATACTCCAGCCCATCTTCATCCTCCAGCCCATCTTCATACTCCAGCCCATCTTCATCCTCCAGCCCATCTTCATCCTCCAGCCCATCTTCATACTCCAGCCCATCTTCATCCTCCAGCCCATCTTCATAAACCAGCCCATCTTCATCCTCCAGCCCATCTTCATCCTCCAGCCCATCTTCATACTCCAGCCCATCTTCATACTCCAGCCCATCTTCATCCTCCAGCCCATCTTCATCCTCCAGCCCATCTACATACTCCAGCCCATCTTCATACTCCAGCCCATCTTCATCCTCCAGCCCATCTTCATCCTCCAGCCCATCTTCATACTCCAGCCCATCTTCATCCTCCAGCCCATCTTCATCCTCCAGCCCATCTTCATACTCCAGCCCATCTTCATACTCCAGCCCATCTTCATAAACCAGCCCATCTTCATCCTCCAGCCCATCTTCATAAACCAGCCCATCTTCATACTCCAGCCCATCTTCATCCTCCAGCCCATCTTCATCCTCCAGCCCATCTTCATAAACCAGCCCATCTTCATCCTCCAGCCCATCTTCACCCTCCAGCCCATCTTCATCCTCCAGCCCATCTTCACCCTCCAGCCCATCTTCATCCTCCAGCCCATCTTCATACTCCAGCCCATCTTCATACTCCAGCCCATCTTCATAGTCCAGCCCATCTTCATCCTCCAGCCCATCTTCATACTCCAGCCCATCTTCATAAACCAGCCCATCTTCATACTCCAGCCTATCTTCATCCTCCAGCCCATCTTCATACTCCAGCCCATCTTCAACCTCCAGCCCATCTTCATACTCCAGCCCATCTTCATCCTCCAGCCCATCTTCATAAACCAGCCCATCTTCATCCTCCAGCCCATCTTCATCCTCCAGCCCATCTTCATACTCCAGCCCATCTTCATACTCCAGCCCATCTTCATAAACCAGCCCATCTTCATACTCCAGCCCATCTTCATAGTCCAGCCCATCTTCATCCTCCAGCCCATCTTCATACTCCAGCCCATCTTCATACTCCAGCCCATCTTCATAAACCAGCCCATTACCATACACTAGCCCATCACCATATTCCAGCCCATCACCATTCTCCAGCCCATCTTCGTACTGTAGCCCATCTTCATCCTCCAGCCCATCTTCATCCTCCAGCCCATCTTCATCCTCCAGCCCATCTTCATCCTCCAGCCCATCTTCATACTCCAGCCCATCTTCATCCTCCAGCCCATCTTCATAAACCAGCCCATCTTCATACTCCAGCCCATCTTCATAAACCAGCCCATCTTCATACTCCAGCCCATCTTCATAAACCAGCCCATCTTCATAAACCAGCCCATCACCATACAGCAGCCCATCACCATACAGCAGCCCATCTTCATACACCATTCCATCACCATACAC
Organism: Procambarus clarkii; assembly: GCF_040958095.1. Taxonomy (NCBI): domain Eukaryota; kingdom Metazoa; phylum Arthropoda; class Malacostraca; order Decapoda; family Cambaridae; genus Procambarus; species Procambarus clarkii. Next base: position 31,233,952 of record NC_091183.1, read on the forward strand.
CAGCCCATCTTCATAAACCACCCCATTACCATACACCACTCCATCATCAAACACCAACCCATCATTATATATCGTCCCTTCTCCATACACCAGCCCAATCATATACACACGCCCTTTGTCATACACCAACCCATCACAGTACACGGCGCCATAACCATACACCAGCCCATCAGCATGCGCCAGCCAGTCATCATACACCAGCCTATCATCATACACCAGCCAGTCATCATACACCAGCCCATCATCATACACCAGCCAGTCATCATACACCAGCCCATCATCATACACCAGCCAGTCATCATATACCATCTCATCATCATAAACTAGCCTATTATCATTCACCAGCTCATCAACATTCAACAGTCCATCACCATACACCAACAATTTACTATACTACCAACCCATCACTATACGCCAACCCATCACTATACGCCAACCCATCACCATGCACCAACCCATCACCATGCACCAACCCATCACCATGCACCAACCCATCACCATGCACCAACCCATCACCATGCACCAACCCATCACCATGCACCAACCCATCACCATGCACCAACCCATCACCATGCACCAACCCATCACCATGCACCAACCCATCACCATACGCCAACCCATCACTATACACTAACCCATCACCATACTCCAACCCATCACCATACACCAACCCATCACCATACACCAACCCATCACCATACACCAACCCATCACCATACACCAGCCCATCACTATATACCAACCCATTACCATACACCAGCCCATTACCATACACCAGCCCGTCATCATACACCAGCCCGTCATCATAAACCATCCCATCATCATACACCAGTCCATCATCATACACCAGCCCATCATCATACACCAGCCCATCATCATACACCAGCCCATCATCATACACCAGCCCATCATCATACACCAGCCCATCATCATACACCAGCCCATCATCATACACCAGCCCATCATCATACACCAGCCCATCATCATACACCAGCCCATCATCATACACCAGCCCATCATCATACACCAGCCCATCATCATACACAACCCATCATCATACACCAGCCCATCATCATACACCAGCCCATCATCATACACCAGCCCATCATCATACACCAGCCCATCATCATACACCAGCCCATCATCATACACCAACCCATCATCATACACCAGCCCATCATCATACACCAGCCCATCATCATACACCAGCCCATCATCATACACCAGCCCATCATCATACACCAGCCCATCATCATACACCAGCCCATCATCATACACCAGCCCATCATCATACACCAACCCATCATCATACACCAGCCCATCATCATACACCAACCCATCATCATACACCAGCCCATCATCATACACCAGCCCATCATCATACACCAGCCCATCATCATACACCAGCCCATCATCATACACCAGCCCATCATCATACACCAGCCCATCATCATACACCAACCCATCATCATACACCAGCCCATCATCATACACCAACCCATCATCATACACCAGCCCATCATCATACACGAGCCCATCATCATACACCAGCCCATCATCATACACCAGCCCATCATCATACACCAGCCCGTCACACCAGCCCGTCATCATACACCAGCCCGTCATCATACACCATCCCGTCATCATACACCAGCCCGTCATCATATACCAGCCCATCATCATACACCAGCCCATCATCATACACCAGCCCATCATCATACACCAGCCCATCATCATACACCAGCCCATCATCATACACCAGCCCGTCACACCAGCCCGTCATCATACACCAGCCCGTCATCATACACCATCCCGTCATCATACACCAGCCCGTCATCATATACCAGCCCATCATCATACACCAGCCCATCATCATACACCAGCCCAAAAGCTCCCAGTGGAGGATTTTATTATGTACTGTAAAAAGTGAGATTGATCACAAATCGCAGGAAGCAGCCGTCGCGCGGACGTCACTGGCTGTTCCTCACCTCAGCCAGCTGCTAAGCCACAAGGACAGTGGGAGAACATGCTTCCATCGACCCTTGGCCCCGTTGTTGGGGGAGACAGCTGTGTTTCTTTGGGGAGGGGGGTCAGCTGTATTTCTTTGGTCAGCTGTATTTCTTGGGAGTCAGCTGTATTTCTTTGGTCAGCTGTATTTCTTGGGAGTCAGCTGTATTTCTTTGGTCAGCTGTATTTCTTGGGAGTCAGCTGTATTTCTTTGGTCAGCTGTATTTCTTGGGAGTCAGCTGTATTTCAGAAAACCGACCAAATTCAATCTCCTTCCTTCTTACTGGGACCCGCCCGAAAATAGCTCCTCTAACCACCCTATCAGAAGCGCTCCCTGCCTTGCCAAGCTGTCGCCCCGCCTCCCATAACTTCCAGCTTTATCATTGGAGGACCACATGCAGTAAACGTCCCAACTTCAGCCACTTTTAGGGTGCCTGACAGCTGAGTGGACAGCACTTCGGATTCCTAGTCCTGAGGTTCCGGGTTTGATCCCCGGTGGAGGCGTAAATAAAAATGGGCATAGTTTCTTTCACCCTGATGCGTCTGTTCACCTAGCAATAAATAAGTACCTGGGAGTTAGACAGCTACTACGGGCTGCTTCTTGTGGGTGTGTAACAAAAAGGAGGCCTGGTCGAGGACCGAGCAGCGGGGACGCTAAGCCCTGAAATCATATCAAGATAACCTCAAGATCACCACAGACTACACCTTGCTCCAATGCCTACCGTACCTTGAGGTTCAGGTCCTTGTTTCCAGGACTTAGCGTTCTCGCGGCCCGGTCGTCGACCAGGCCTCCTCGTTGCTGGACTGGTCAACCAGGCTGTTTAATCATTATTGCAATCAACACTGTCTACTGCGAATGGATTGACGACCATTTGTGTTCCTGATACGGTGTTTCCTGGTCCTGCATCGACGACTTCATCCTCGACGACCCCTACTCATTCACCTCCCACCGTTCCTGATCCAGCTGTAATGCTTCCTACACTTGCCAACAGTTCTCTCTCTCTGCACCACCTACTATTAACGTACCATCCGACGTGTTAGCTGACGTGCTCTCTATACCAGGCGGCAGTATTACTGTCACTCCAGAACCTTCATCTGACCCTGAAATGTGCCCTACTTCCACTTCTTTTACTATTCTTGCTAAAGAGAACAGGAGTGATCCTTATGAACTATAATTCCTTCAGAACGCTTTTATCAGAAATTTTTCCAAGAAAGTCATACATTTTAGAGCATGGAATGGAGCACGAGATTTCAAGAAGTTGACGGAATCTGATTGTACCAAACGGTATGTTGAAGCAGACACAGTCCATTACTCTACTGACGTAACTCCTCTCAACCCGGCCATTATCGATCATAAATACTATGAAAAGTACCCACACCACGCTGCCAGAATTAAGACGAGAAGTCAAGCACCGACTGTGAAAAAGACAGAAAAAGAAGTATCAAAAGTTGAAGACTACTTAAATATAAAATCATTACAAATATGTATATAATTAGATCTTGAATAGATTAGATACTTATGTTCAGTTAGCAATTATTTGTATTTTCCGTAAGTGGGTGAAGCAATTCATCAGATGTGATTCGAACATAGGAAGAAGGTGAAGCACGGTTTAAGATAAAATCAAAAGTCATGAAACAGCTAGCCCTTATCAACAAATGCTAAACCTTTATTCAGTGGAAACACCAAACTTCCTATAATAGTAGTAGCCATCAATCAGTCTCAGGAGACTATCGAGTTGCGCTCTGGTTGTCGGTCTGGAGTAGCCTCTGCAGGGCACAAAGCCAGAGTAGGGTGATACCGAGGAGCTGTTACCCAAGCAGCAGGTTTTCCTCCTCCTCCCTCTCCACGGCCCCGAAAGTCTCCAATGGAAAGACAAACGTCAATACGATTGGTTCCAGCGCCGTCGCAGGAACTGTGAGCTCCGGAGCTGACACCACAGGTCTGGCAGAGCACTGCATCTGACAGGTCTGGGCCGCACAAGCCCCAGGAGATGGACGTCCACGCCCCCACACCTACGGGTTCCAGAGATCGTCACAGCCCTTTTTCACTCCGAGGCTGGCTTCCTTAAACACCAAACAGATTGAAGAGTGATAATTATTAAATACAACGATTATTGTTAAGTGCTACACTGACGAATTTTGTTCGAACCACAACACTATAAATGCTCAGCCCGTCCTCCAAACAAAGACCCAAAAGGGATTCCATGCACCAGTCAAACCCCCTATTTCTGGATGAAAAACGGTTTGCACACGAATCACAACTGTTGACGTTCGAACACTTCCGGAACAAGTGCTTCACTGACAAATTTTGTTGGAACTACAATGCTGTAAATGCTTCACCCACGTACTACAAATACAAATAATCGCCAACAGAATCTTAACATCTAACCTAACCTAACCTATGTCTATATATGTACAATATGCTAATATTTTATCACATTAAATTATATTTGAGAAAATTCCCGTTTTGAACGAACAGCATGTAAAAATTTATGAGTGCGTCTGTGGGGTCAACCGCTGGATGTAATGGACTTAAGTCGAGGACGAGTTGCAACTGAAGACGTGCGAACATTTCTCGAACAGTGCTTCGCTGTTGACCTCTGTTCGAATAGTAACTCTGTAAATGCTTCGCACACCTAAATTAATAACAACAATTGCCAACGGAACCTAAATTCGTAACCTAATCTAAATATGTACTATATGCTAACATATAATATTAATTTATATTTGTAAAAAGTTGTATTTTGTATGGGAACCGACCTGGGAAATTTATATTTATTTAATTTATATGAATTTATGTAGAATTTATATTTACATTAATTTATATATTTCGATAGCAATTTGTATGATGATTAGTGGACTGTATTACTGCAATATTCTCATAAATCGATTTCTTACACATTAGGGAGGGCTTATATTAAATTTATATATATCTATATATATATATATATATATATATATATATATATATATATATATATATATATATATATATATATGTCGTACCTATTAGCCAGAACTCACTTCTCAGCCTATTATTCAAGGCCCGATTTGCCTAATAAGATAAGTTTTCATGAATTAATTGTTTGTCGTCTACCTAACCTACCTAACCTAACATAACCTAACTTTTTCGGCTACCTAACCTAACCTAACGTATAAAGATAGGTTAGGTTAGGTTAGGTAGGGTTGGTTAGGTTCGGTCATATTTCTACGTTAATTTTAACTCCAATAAAAAAAAATTGACCTCATACATAATGAAATGGGTAGCTTTATCATTTCATATGAAAAAAATTAGAGAAAATATATTAATTCAGGAAAACTTGGCTTATTAGGCAAATCGGGCCTTGCATAGTAGGCCGCGAAGTGCGTTCTGGCTACTAGGTACGACATATATATATATATATATATATATATATATATATATATATATATATATATATATATATGTCGTACCTAGTAGCCAGAACTCACTTCTCAGCCTACTATTCAAGGCCAGATTTGTCTAATAAGCCAAGTTTTCATGAATTAATTTATTTACTATAATTTTTTTCTTATGAAATGATAAAGCTACCCTTTTCACTATGTATGAGGTCAATTTTTTTTTATTGGAGTTAAAATTAACGTAGATATATGACCGAACCTAACCAACCCTACCTAACCTAACCTAACCTATATATATAGGTAAGGTTAGGTTAGGTAGCCAAAAAAAGCTAGGTTAGGTTAGGTTAGGTAGGTTAGGTAGACGAAAAAACATTAATTCATGAAAACTTGGCTTATTAGGCAAATCGGGCCTTGCATAGTAGGCTGAGAAGTGAGTTCTGGCTACTAGGTACGACATATATATATATATATATATATATATATATATATATATATATGTCGTACCTAGTAGCCAGAACTCACTTCTCAGCCTACTATTCAAGGCCCGATTTGCCTAATAAGCCAAGTTTTCCTGAATTAATATATTTACTATAATTTTTTTCTTATGAAATGATAAAGCAACCCTTTTCTCTATGTATGAGGTCAATTTTTTTTTATTGGAGTTAAAATTAACATAGATATATGACCGAACCTAACCAACCCTACCTAACCTAACCTAACCTATATTTATAGGTAAGGTTAGGTTAGGTAGCCAAAAAAAGCTAGGTTAGGTTAGGTTAGGTAGGTTAGGTAGACGAAAAAACATTAATTCATGAAAACTTGGCTTATTAGGCAAATCGGGCCTTGAATAGTAGGCTGAGAAGTGCGTTCTGGCTATTAGGTACGACATATATATATATATATATATATATATATATATATATATGTCGTACCTAGTAGCCAGAACGCACTTCTCAGCCTACTATGCAAGACCCGATTTGCCTAATAAGCCAGGTTTTCATGAATTAATTGTTTTTATGACTACCTAACCTACCTAACCTAACCTAACCTAACTTTTTCGGCTACCTAACCTAACCTAACCTATAAAGATAGGTTAGGTTAGGTTAGGTAGGGTTGGTTAGGTTCGGTCATATATCTACGTTACTTTTAACTCCAATAAAAAAAAATTGACCTCATACATAATGAAATGTGTAGCTTTTTCATTTCATAAGAAAAAAATTATAGAAAATATATTAATTCAGGAAAACTTGGCTTATTAGGGAAATCGGGCCTTGCATAGTAGGCCGAGAAGTGCGTTCTGGCTACTAGGTACGACATATATATATATATATATATGTCGTACCTAGTAGCCAGAACTCACTTCTCAGCCTACTATTCAAGGCCCGATTTGCCTAATAAGCCAAGTTTTCCTGAATTAATATATTTACTATAATTTTTTTCTTATGAAATGATAAAGCAACCCTTTTCTCTATGTATGAGGTCAATTTTTTTTTATTGGAGTTAAAATTAACGTAGATATATGACCGAACCTAACCAACCCTACCTAACCTAACCTAACCTATATTTATAGGTAAGGTTAGGTTAGGTAGCCCAAAAAAGCTAGGTTAGGTTAGGTTAGGTAGGTTAGGTAGACGAAAAAACATTAATTCATGAAAACTTGGCTTATTAGGCAAATCGGGCCTTGAATAGTAGGCTGAGAAGTGCGTTCTGGCTATTAGGTACGACATATATATATATATATATATATATATATATATATATATGTCGTACCTAGTAGCCAGAACTCACTTCTCAGCCTACTATTCAAGGCCCGATTTGCCTAATAAGCCAAGTTTTCCTGAATTAATATATTTACTATAATTTTTTTCTTATGAAATGATAAAGCAACCCTTTTCTCTATGTATGAGGTCAATTTTTTTTTATTGGAGTTAAAATTAACGTAGATATATGACTGAACCTAACCAACCCTACCTAACCTAACCTAACCTATATTTATAGGTAAGGTTAGGTTAGGTAGCCAAAAAAAGCTAGGTTAGGTTAGGTTAGGTAGGTTAGGTAGACGAAAAAACATTAATTCATGAAAACTTGGCTTATTAGGCAAATCGGGGCCTTGAATAGTAGGCTGAGAAGTGCGTTCTGGCTATTAGGTACGACATATATATATATATATATATATATATATATATATATATATATATATATATATATATATATATATATATATATATATATATATATATATATATATATATATATATGCAGCCAATCAAACTACAGTATTAAACTACATATATTAGTAATAATAATTATGAGGCCTTATCTTATTGTACAGCAGGCTGAGTCCACCAGGTATGAACATGAATGATGACACCAAATAATCCTCGTGGTTGAAGCTAGCATCACTATCCATGTACTAGTGTACCAAGCAACTGTACTGCTTCCTCTTTTATTATTCCTGTCAAAGGGCACTAGCTGTAAAGCCGGAATCCTAATAAATGACAGCTATATCTGATGAGACATTTGTTATATTATTAGATAAGGACCAAAGATTAATTACCTGGTTGGAATCGTTTGTTCTCGTGCTAACCGGTTCGCCCTATATCTACCTAACATTAACTGGCCAGAAATGATAAGATTTTAAAATGGGTTTCGGTAATACACATCCCTTGTTTGGAAGTTGACTGCGTGTTGATGATGGAAGAAGCACTAATTTGATCTCCATAACACTTAGTCCAAGGGAGAATTATAGGAGCTGAACTCGCTCCCGTGACTCTTTTCTTAACAATGGCTGACCTCTCTCCACCACTGACGCTCTGGCTCACCTTGTCCAGATGTCAGTAAATGGTTGAAGGGTCACATTTACTCTATTTTGATACTGATAATTAAGTTAATTCAAATGAGAGTTTTTTATGATGTTATAAGTCCGAAGACTACGGTATTAAATTAAGAATAATTCCCTACAGAATTGCTGGTGAATTTATAGTGCTATGTGGCAATGATATATCGTTTTCTATTGACGAAAATTTCCACTGTGCTACATCTTCTATGAGTGAATTTATGTATGCAACCCAGCAGCTATATTATCTGCTTATTGTATGTAATATTAGTAAATGGTGTCGGGTATTCCGACATAATTTCCCGGGGGGCTGCTCACGTGTCAAAGTCCTATTTAGAACAGACGAACACCGATACTCCTCCTTCGAATTATTAGATTAATTTGATGTTAGTAGCTAGTAGAACAGATACACATTTGTGTATCTGTTCGTACAGGATGGATGTCCCTTACTAGAGTTGCAGAGGTTCGAAGTCTAACGCGATTTCACTTCTCTGTTAACTTTTGAGAGGCTAAAACTATTGCCAAATTACTCGTTATTTAACCCAGAGGACTGAATGTGATCAAGTGCTACAGTCAAGTATGATTCAGGGACTACAGTGAGATCAGGGACATTAGTTATAATAACTTGAAGCTTGTTCAGGTAACTGGTCACTGATATATAAACACTGAGGCCCATGGAACTAATCTTGATTAAATAATAAATGTATCAAAATCAATCGTCCGATTTATATAGTCAGTCAAGCTCCCTTGTATTTATTTGCTGGAGTTTATTTAGCTGATAAATTGAATTGAATTTAGTTAGTTGATTCAGAGGATTGAATAGACAATCATAAAAGTAAAGTATGGTTCTAAGACTGCAGTGGGATCAGTGGCATTGGTCGCAGTGACTTGTAGCTGTTTAGACTACTGTTCACTGATTTGCCACTGAGGCGTCATGAACTCATCTTCAGCTTTAAATGACGACATTAAGATCAACCACTGTTGTTATAGTCAGCTGTAATCTCCTTAGAATAATGCTACTGCAGTTGTATAATCAGCTGACAAATTTAGATTTCTATTGGTATTGTTTATCTGCAGGCATAGGTCTTCCTCAGGCTTGATACTGGGCCTGAGAGTAATTTACCTCCTGCATAATTTAACATGGTTATGCTCTGATATTTAGTAGGGCTACCGATGAATCGATGGTAGTAGTCTGTAACTACAAGGATACCGAAGTCGGTGAGGTAATCAAACTTAATATTATCTGCCAATTTTATTCCTCTATTTCTCAGGAATTTTGCTGTAGCTCTCAAACCTTGTGCTTGTAGGTCTGCTGGAGTATGGCTGGAGTACACCACAATGGCTTGTACTTGACAGACGTAGCTGCCTAAAGGTATTGATGGTTGTACCACCTGGTAGACTTGAGGTTCTTTATCTGTTAGAAACCCTGAGATATTGGTTGTCGTCTGATCTACAGGCCTTAATTGTAGTTCATCTGCCAACCTTTTAGTGACATATGTTCTCTGAGACCCTTGGTCAAAGAACCCACAGGTATGGACCTTGGCACTCTTATTTTGGATAGGAATTTGGGCAGGAGGAAAAGTCATATTACCTTTAGACTTTGCCAATTGGACACTAATTGTTTGTTGCACCTTGCAGTACTGCACTGTGGTGGGAATGCTATCTTCCACCTTGGTGTTTGGAGGCTTTGTTTTGGTGTTCCGCACAATGCTGCATGGTCATGACCCTTGTTACACCTATTACATGTGTGTAATTGGGTCTCACAGTCGATGATGTTGTGTTTCCTGAGGCACCTGAGGCAATGATTTTGCAAATCAATGAGTCGCTCAACGCGGGCGTCACTATCAGGAAAATAAGGGCAGTGGTACAGTGAATGTTTCTCATTGCAGAACAAACATGTTCCATAGCTCCCAGTACCCCTTTGGTGTCACGGTAACTATAGGCTAAGAGGGTCCCACTGCATATACGCCCACTCTGCCTTGGTTCCACTTTGGCGTTGAATTATATTGTCTAGATTGATTTGGAGTATCTTTGGTGCTTTGTGGTTTACTATTATTGGTTTCTGAAGGTTTACTTGATGGTTTTAATTTGTCATATGTTCGTAATTGATGAATTACTGAACGTAAACCCTCAGATATTTCATTCATGGATAAGATACTATTATTGTAATGAGCACTCATTTGTCTCAAGATGTCCCTAGGTATTTTCTCCTGGACAATTACTTTCAAGACCCACTCAGCCCCGTTTGTATCTGCTGTCAGGCTGAGGGCCTTGATCATTGATTCTACCTCCAGCTTGAAGACTTGGAGTGAATCAGCTGAAGCCTCCGGTGAGGGTAAATGCAACAGCTCATGTACTAAATGTTACGTTCTTACTTTTGGATCAGCATAATTATCCTTTAGAAGTTGTACTGCCAGGTCATAGCCGTCATTAGTTAATCGCAGATGGGATACTACTTTTTTAGCCTCACCTGATAATTGGCCTTGCAGATAAGAGAATTTACTACTCTTTGGTAAAGATTGTTTTGAGTCCACAAGATCTACGAATTTGTTCCAAAATTCGTCCCAATCTTCCTCATCTTTTCCTGAGAAAGTGGGTAAAGTAATTGGAGGGAGTCGAGCTTGAGCTTGACTCGAATTAGATGAAACTGTTGTTGTTGTTGCCTTGTTCTGGTCAATTAATTTGACATAAGGCTGTAACGTGGCCTGAGTGTGATGTTCATAACTCGCTACATTTACCATAATGTCGTCTATTTCTGTTTAGCAAGGTCGGCCACATATGTTGCTATTTGGCATTTGATTTGCTCAAATTTACCTGCAGCTGCTTGATAATAGCTTTCCAGGTCATCATAATCCTACCTTGAGGCTACCTTGAGGTGCTTCCGGGGCTTAGCGTCCCCGCGGCCCGGTCGTCGACCAGGCCTCCTGGTTGCTGGACTGATCAACCAGGCTGTTAGACGCGGCTGCTCGCAGCCTGACGTATGAGTCACAGCCTGGTTGATCAGGTATCCTTTGGAGGTGCTTATCCAGTTCTCTCTTCCACTGGATCCACTGGAGATTGTTGTGACAAATACTCACATTTCTTGATCTGTCTTGTAATGTGGCCTTTAAGACCTGCAAGGGTTTTTACCATTCTTCCTGCAGTATCCATACTGGCTAGTTGGTTAAGCCTTGTGGGGCTAGTTCTTGGGTTGCTCATAATGCTGAACAAGTACTGATGGAGTTGCCTAGGGTAAAATTCTGCAATCATTATGCTATAATCCTACCTCTTTTAGAGGTTATCACTTAAAATTAATACACATTATATATATATATATATATATATATATATATATATATATATATATATATATATATATATATATATATATATATATATATATATATATATATCATCCTTAGGCCTTATTCTCAATGCATCCAAATGTGAAATAATCTCCCGCAACCCAGACATCACTGTGCAAATACGAAATGTTCTTCCAGACATTCTCGTTGTCGAGCCATCGGACTGCACTCTCCTGGGTGCCCCCATTGGCCCACGAGCAATCGAGGAGGTCCTGGATGCAAAAATCACTGATCTAAAGAGAATGCTGGACAGAATTGACTAGATTGATGCCCATGATGCTCTCTTTCTCCTCACAAGATGCCTGTCTCTCCCTAAGTTGACCTACTTTCTGAGATGTTCTCCATCCTACAGCAGCCCAAAGTTAAATGTGTATGACACCCTTCTGAGGTCCATGCTGATGAAAGTCATGAACCTGCCATTGGACGACTCTCAGTGGGAGCAAGCAACCCTTCCTGTAAGACTCGGCTGCCTTGGTGTCCGTACAGCCTCCCAAATTGCTCTACCAGCCTTCCTTTCCTCCTCTCATGCATCACATGACCTCGTAAGAGATATCCTACCTGCAACCCTGAGAGATTCAGCAGGAATACACGATCCTGCTATAATTGAATGTTCAAATCAGTGCGAAGCTCTTGCAGTCTCAGCAACCATTATAGAGCCAACAAAAATCGCAAACAGTCCGGCTGGGACTTTTTCCACCGTCTAGTGGAAAAAGTAGCTGATGCTATGCTCAGCGCCGCAACATCAGACAAGGAAAAAACCCGCCTCAGAGCAGTGCGTGCCCCCACATGCAGGAGACTTCCTCCTGGCAGTACCCATGTCGGCAATGGGCACGCGCCTAGATCCAGAATCCCTTCAAGTAGCAGTGGCCCTCCGCCTTGGTGCCCCAATTCACACTGAATACAAGTGTATTTGCAACAGGGTGGAAGCAGACCGATACGGACTGCGTGGGTTGCATTGTGAAAGCACAAAGGGCTGGCATGCAAGAAACAACGAGGTCAATGACATCATCAAGAGAAGCCTCGTTTCAGCTAGGAGCCCAGTTGAGAGAGAACCTTGCATCCTAGGGGTCCAAAACCCGGATTTCTCCGCACTTCGCCCTGATGGCATCACCATATAATCCTGGAAGGAGGGTAGACAGTTGGTGTGGGACTACACATGTGTATCCTCCCTGGCTGACACCAATGTACACCTCGGAGCTGATCAAGCAGGTGGGGCGGCCAACCACAGGGAAACCGCAAAATCACTCAAGTACAGGCGATTGGAAGGTCAATACCTCTTTGTTCCCATAGCGTCTGAGACGCATGGCCCCTGGGGCAAGAGTGCCTTGGGATTTCTCAAGGAATTGGGCTCCAAGCCCATTGACGTCACCAGAGAACAAAGGGCTTCCAGTTTTTTGTTTAAGTGCCTCAGTGTGGCTATCCAGAGAGGAAATGCCTGCTGCGTACATATATATATATATATATATATATATATATATATATATATATATATATATATATATATATATATATATATATATATATATATATATATATATATATATATATATATATATATATATATATATATATAAGGGAGTACCACCTCTAGCTGGAAGAAGGGGGACCCATAGCCTCGGAGGAAACCACGCATAACGCATTAGAGGGAATGTTTAGATCCCCTCCAAAACAGTTTCTGTGTGCTTTTCTCCTACCACCCCCTTCCTTTTTTTTATTTTTTGTGCTTTATTATGCATTTGATGGTTACAAGATATACATGGGTTGATACAAAAATAATAATGCAAAAAGGTGCTTAAAGGTTATGGATCTCTTGAAAAACACAACAATGGGAAACATTGATGAATGTCACAGACGGATTCGATCATTGTTGCAAGTCAAACACTTCTTCGAATTCCTCTGAAGTTGGACTAGTGCCCAAGACGCAACAGGCATTTCCCCTCTGAATCGCAACACTGAGGCGCTGGAACAAGAAACTTTTTGCTCTCTGGTCTTTTGTAGCGCTGATCAATTTGTCCCCCAATTCCTTCAGGAACTTCAATGCACATTTTCCCCACGAACCGAGGGTCTCCGAGCCGATCGGAACAAAGCTGTAGCAGTGTGCTAGACCTCTGTATTTAATAATTTTCTGCGATTCCCTGAAAGAAGCAGCACCACCGCTTTCACGTGTGCTGTAGTGGAGGTAGGTACTGGCCAGTGTGGCAGCGCACGTGTAGTCCCATACCACTTGCTTACCATCCTTCCAAGGTAGCAAGGTGACCCCATCAGGGCGCTTCTGAGGGTCGTTAGGTCTGGATAAGTGTGGTTCTCTTTGTGCCGGGCAGCGGGCTGTGGCGAGGCTCCTCTTGATGATGTCGTTGACTTCTTCATGTCTTGCGATTTTACCCTGTGATTTACGACATACCAGACCATGACGACCATATTGGTCTGCCATCGCAGTTCCGCAGATGCACCTATGTTCGGTGAGGATCGGGGCGGCAAGGCGAAGGGCAACTCCAATGCGGAGAGCGTCATGACTGAGGCGAGTTCCCAGGGCTGCATTGGGCACAGCAAATAAAAAATCCCCGGCGTGGGGTGCTGTTACCGCTAGGAGGCGGGCTTTGTTTTCAGCATCAGCGTTGTCAATCATTGCTGTGACAGTCTTTTCCATTATGGGGCTATCCCAGTGGGCCTGCTTGTGGTCTTTTGGGACTTGTGGTCGGGGTTGAGGGTGTGCAATGGTGTTCCATTGTCTGGCTGCTTCGATGAACGTTTGATCATGAGTTCCCGCTGTCTCTCTCATACGCTCTGGTAGGATCTGCCCTACCAATTCGTTGGCTGCTGTACATGAGGATAAGAATGCTGGAAGTGCTACCTCAGTTGCCTTTCGTATGCCTATCCCTCCAAATCTCACTGGTAGTGTTGCTTGGTCCCACTGACTGTCATCTAAATCTAGGTTGAGCGCCTTCCTGAATATTGACCTGAGGAGCTCATCATATTGATTTAGAAGTGGGTTGCCAAAAGTTGGTGCACACCTTAAGAAGTATGTTAGCCTGGGCAAGGTAAGGCACTTTGTGAGAAGGTAGAGGGCATCGTGGGAGTCCAAGTCCCCAATTCTCTCTTCCATCCTCTTTAGGTCTCTAAACTTTTCGTCAAGGACTGCAGCAATGGCATTGTGGCCCAGAGGTGCTCCGAGTAGAGTAGTAGTAGTAGTAGTAGATTCGGGTAGTAGAGTAGTAGATTCGGTCTACTACTACTAATCTACTACTCTCCGAGTAGTAGATTCGGTCATTTATATATATATATATATATATATATATATATATATATATATATATATATATATATATTTATATATATATATATATATATATATATATATATATATATATATATATATATATATATATATATATATATATATATATATATACCAGGTGGCGCTGCCACCAGGTGGCGCTGCCACCCACAGGGAAGCAGCCAAATCCCATAAGTATAGAGAACTGGATCACCACTACAATTTTGTCCCCATTGCTTCTGAGACGCTCGGCGCCTGGGGTAAAAGTGCTACCAGTTTTTTGAAGGAACTGGGTTCTAGGCTCATTGAAACAACAAGGGACCCAAGAGCTGCAAGCTTTCTTTTCCAGCGCCTCAGTGTGGCGATACAGAGGGGAAATGCGCACTGCATCCAGGGTTCCTGCCCGCCATCTGAGGAGCTGGAGGAACTCGACAACCTATGACAACCATCTTTGTAACCCATATGTAACTCCTTTTTTGTAACAAAGTTCAAATAAAGTAAATATATATGTGTACATACAAAAGAATGGGGGTGGTAGGAGAAGATAATATTAGTGTTCAGTGAGAAACCGCAAGGTCTCCTCTGAATACTTTTTATTTTCTTCTCCGAGGCTATGGGTCCCCACATTGGCACCAGAGGTGGTACCCTCACAAACTTTTTCTATATATATATATATATATATATATATATATATATATATATATATATATATATATATATATATATATATGTCGTACCTAGTAGCCAGAACGCACTTCTCAGCCTACTATGCAAGGCCCGATTTGCCTAATAAGCCAAGTTTTCATGAATTAATCTTTTTCGACTACCTAACCTACCTAACCTAACCTAACCTAACTTTTTCGGCTACCTAACCTAACCTAACCTATAAAGATAGGTTAGGTTAGGTTAGGTAGGGTTGGTTAGGTTCGGTCATATATTTATGTTAATTTTAACTCCAATAAAAAAAAATTGACCTCATACATAATGAAATGGGTAGCTTTATCATTTCATAAGAAAAAAATTAGAGAAAATATATTAATTCAGGAAAACTTGGCTTATTAGGCAAATCGGCCCTTGTGTAGTAGGCTGAGAAGTGCGTTCTGGCTACTAGGTACGACATATATATATATATATATATATATACGTATATTATATATATATATATATATATATATATATATATATATATATATATATATATATATATATATATATATATATATATATATATATATATATATATATATATATATATATAAATGGAATTGTTCGTTTGTTCAAAATCGCTAACCTCAGAAAGTTCTTCATTGATTGCTTTGAAATTTTCACACAATGTTCCATTCGCATCCGGCCAGGTTTTTATATACATACTATATAGATGTCACGTCTGTGACGGTAAATAACATGCTTTTTCTGAAAAACTGTGTTTTTCATGTTTTTTTCATGTGAGGGAAAACTTCTAAACCTCTTTACCGATTGTTTTGAAATTTTGACACAACGATGCATTCTAATAGGCGCGTCTTTTTATATATCAACTATATACATGCCTCACCTGTGACAAGAAAAAAAAATGCCTTTTTTTTTAAAAACAGCGCCATCTGTTGGACGTAAGAGCAACACACGCTGTAATCTCCGAAGTTCTTCGCCGATTGCTTTGAAATTTGGACAACGTTGCACTCGAAAAGGCGCTTCTTTGTATATACCTACTGTATAGATGCCACCCCGTATGACAGGTAAAAACATGCGTTTTTTAAAAACAACCGTTTTTTTAAAACAGCGCCATCTGTTGCACATAACAGCAATATTCACGCTATACTAACTATGTCGCGAATTCCACTTCAATGTTTCCGATTGCATTAATAAATTTTATTTTCATAGATTTTGATTTATTTTATTTTTTATTGAATTATTTTTGTGTGACATTGTGTTGGAACTGAGCTGTGTTGTTGTCCCATACCGTTCATTTCTTAAATATATGTATAGATGCCACACCTGTGACAGGTAAAACTATGCATTCTTGACAAACAGCGCAATCTGTTGCATGTAAGAGCAACACATATGCTATACTAAATACGTTACAATTCCATTTCAAAGTTTCTGATTGCATTGATTTTTTTTTTTTTCTTGTTAGCAGGGATAATCCTGCGCGGGCCCTAAGCCTCTGGCTGGCCCACTAAGTGATGCTCGTTTCTGTTTTACCTGGGCGGAGGATGAGTATGTATGACTCGTATGGTCGCTTCAGTAAGATTTTGCCACATGTGTTTAACAACTTCGTCTACTCTGGTGAATCGAAGGTGAAATCTTAACGGGTTTGTAACTGTGCACTGTGTTAGATAATGTTCCAGTGGTCTGTCGGGCATTTCTCCACAGTGTTGACATTTCCTCTCACCTTCCGGAACCTGTAAGCCTATTTCCCATGCACATGGGTATCCAAGCCTGATGCGATGTAAGTGCACTTCTGTTGTTCTACTGCCCCCGTTCATCAAACTAAGTGGTTCGTAGTTGGTTGAATTCTTGTACCAGCCCGCAGATCCTGATGTTGCAACTGCTGTGTTGTGGTCACTGTACATCTTTCGCATTGCTCTGTTTCGAATCACTTTCTTCATCTGGGAGAGACTCTGTGGTATGTAAATGTCTACATTCCTCCTCTTAGTAGCAAGTTTTGCAGCTTCGTCTGCAATGTCATTACCTAATAGTCCCACATGACTTGGCACCCAGTTGATAAGCACCCGTCGGCCTTGTCGTTTGAGTGTGTGCATGAATGATAAGACATTGGTGATCAGATGGATGTTATCACATATGTGTTCTTGTTGCAAGGTTTCAATGGCGGTTCTCGAATCTGCATGGATGATAACATGTTGTCGGTGTTCAGCAAGAGCATGTTCCAAAGCCTTTTGAATGGCTAGCATCTCAGTCTGTAAAGTCGAACACCCATTTGAGAGCCTCCAACTATATACAGAGTTTCCTGCTTTAACTGCAGCTCCGGTTTCTTGTCCCTGCTGGTCTACTGACCCATCCGTGAAGTAAGTGAAGCTGTCGGATGCCATGTTTGCTTCTATATGCATCTGTGCAAAGTGACGTAGCAGATGAGGATGTGTCTGGTTCTTCTTTCCGTCAAGAGCCATAATCTGAAAGTCTGCTGGCAGAGATTCCCAAGGGGCTTGTATAACAAAGTCTGCATGTATGTCGTCGACACCCCTCTCAGTGACTGTGTTTGCCATATCGAATGTATCGATGGCGTTTATCGCACAATGGGTCCACCTGTTGCCATTGGAGGCTCTTCTGTCCAGAGTTAGTGCTCCAGTGATCATATCTTTAAGTGAACTGATTCTAGGTCTAGTCAATATCTTGGTCAGCATGCACGCAGCAATCCCCTTTACCCTTATTTCAATCGACGTGAGCTTTGTCTCTAGTCTTAGGTTCAGGATTTTAGTCCATCTGGGAGCACCTGTTATGACTCGCAATGCATCATTTTGAAGAACCTCAACGTTTGCCCACTGACCAGGAGAAAGAGTGAGTAAGGCAGGCGCTGCATAATCAACCAGGGAACGAACGGCGTGTATGTAAAACATTCTCAACACTCTGTGTCCCGCTCCTAGACGGGGCCCTGTGATTGCTCTCATATTTATTCGTGACTTTGCTTTCTCCTTTAGATATTGAATTTGCTTATGGAATGTCATTTTAAAATCAATCCACACTCCGAGATATCGATATTGTGTAACCCACTGAAGGTTAATGTCCTGAATGCGTAGGTGCCTGTCTGGAGCCTTGCCACCTAGTCTCATCGCCTTAGACTTCTGTGCAGATATTTTTAGCCCTAAAACACTGCATTCAGATGTCACTTGATCTAAAGCACCTTGAGCTTTATTTAGAAGTGAAGGACCCGTAACGACTAATGCTAGATCATCAGCATAGCTTAGCAATGTAACCCCTTCTGTAAAGGACATGGTAACAAGAATTCCATAAGGATGTTAAAATGACTAGGACTGAGGACTCCTCCTTGTGGAGTCCCATTCTCGTGCAAGTGGTAGTCCGACACTTGTCCTTGCAACTTTACTCTGGCATACCTGTGACTTAGGTAATCTTGAATCCATGCTAGCATTTTCCCCCTCACACCTTTTTTAACTAAGGTGTGTAGTATTGCTGGCGGGCTTGCAAGTTCAAACGCTTTTTCCAGATCAAGGAAGACCACTATAGCTGGACCCGAGTTAACTGTTCCTAGTAATGTTGCTATACAGTTGGCAGTACCTACTCCTCTAGTGAAGCCAAATATGTGTTTATGAAGGTCTCCAGTCTTCCATAGTAGCCTATTTAAGACCATCCGTTCTGCAGTTTTACTAACGCATGATGTTAATGAAATGGGTCTGTAATTGCCAGGTTCATTCGGCTTAGGAATCGGGATGATGTCTGCTTTCTTCCAAGAGGGCGGTAGTCTGCCTTGCTGCCAAGACGCATTGATGACGTCCAATATCCCTCGGTCTCCAGCAGGACCTGCATGTGCGATCATTGAGTATGTAATGTTATCAGCACCTGGTGCAGTGTCCTTACCACCTTTTTTGGCTCTGCTTAGTTCCTGTTCGGTGAAGGGACAGTCACATTCGTCATTTATAGCTATGCCCTCATGAATGACTGTCATCCTCTCTTGTTTTAAGTGTTCTTGCTGCCTGCGGACCATTGCAGTAAGCTGATATGAAGCTGTTCTTTCTGCAAATTGGAGAGCAAGTCTCTCAGCCTCCTGCAATGGTTGAATACATGCCTGTGGCCGGGCTGGTCGACCTGATATAGTTTTAATCTGACCCCATATCTTGCCAAGACTACTATGTTCATTTAGAGTTTGACACCACTCAAACCATCTTGCCTCCTTTACTTCTCGAGAAACTCGCCTCGCTTCAGATATCACCGCTCGTAGCAGAGTTCTTCCTTCTGGTGTGGGGTTTCTCTTTAGATGTTTTCTGAAGATATTGGCTCTGTGGTTTTGTTCTTTAACGTCATTACTATAGAACCAATAGTTCTTTCGTTTCGTGTTACCTGTGATAATGATTGGAATAGCTTTGTTCGCAGCAGCTGCAACGGCTTCCTGCAGATTGGTCTCGTGCATGTTCAAATCCTCAGGTGGCGTGTACGTTGCATACCATTTTTCAAGTTCTTCCTGGTATACATTCCAATTGGCCTTTCCTAAATTCCACCGAGGCTGCGCAGGAGGTGTAGGAGGTCGTGCCAGGTTTAGTGTCGTGACAGTAGCATAGTGGTCACTGGTGATCACCGGGTCTACTGCCCACTTCGCCTGTTGCCGGAGTGCTGTGGAGATGAATGTAAAATCAAGGGAACCTCCTAGAATGTGAGTGGGTTCCCCAGTGTTGAGAAGCGTAATTTCAGGTACTTCACGCAGAGCTGCAGCTAAATGGCGCCCATCTGCATTGGCTGGCCCAGTTGCACCTAAATCTGGATGATGAGCATTAAAATCTCCAGCAATAATTAAATTTTCCTGCGTGGCCAAGGCAAGCACTGCCTCTGCTTCTAGTTTACGTCTAGGGGGCTTGTAGACGTTGTATATGAGGAGCTCAAAATTAGCCATACTCACTGTAACTGCTAATACCTCTACTCCATCCCCACATGAAACTGAGTCTATTTTCTTGCTGGGTATGGTGTTTCTGACTAGGGTCATTAATCCTCTTAGTCTCCCCTGCTCATACGGTAGAACATAGTGCTGATATCCAGCTAATCTGAAGGATTTCGTGGCTGGGAAAAGAGTTTCTTCCAAAACGATTATATCTGCTTTCGTGCCGATTGCAGCCTCCTGAAGTGTGTGTTTTTTATTTCCAAGACCTTGTATGTTCCACTGCAGAATTCGTAATGGACAGACGACGGGTTCGGTTGGTGTTGCTTGTTCTACTAGAACTCCTCCTCGGAATCGACCTCTATATTCTCCGCCTCGCAAGTCGTGTCGCTGCAAATCGGACTGCATTGATAGTTCGTGGTCATCCCCGACGTTGTTGGAATCTGTGCATAACTGTGGTCCATCGCTATGTTGTTGGAAGTGCTGCAGGACGGACTGCATTGATTGTCCGTGGTCAACTCCGGCATTGTTGGAATCTGTGCAGAACTGAGGTCCATCACTTTGTTGTTGGTATTGCTGCAAGCCGGACTGCATTGATTGCTCGTGGCCGTTTCTTGTGTTGGCGGAACCTGTGCATCTCTGCTGTTCAATACGTCTTTGTTGGTGTTGCTGCATATCAGACTGCATTGGCTGTTGTTGTCTGTCTCCTGTGATGGAAGATTCTGTTGATCTTGGGTGGTCACTGCTTCTTGCAGTTGCGTTTGTGAATGTTGATGTTCCGGAGTCTTGACTATCCGACTGTTGTCGGTAGTCAGTATGTCCAAGTTGCGGCGTTTGTCCTCTCGTGCTCCATCCTGTCGGAGACTGTCTATTTCTCGTGTAACTGTGGTCTGCTGCACGATCTTGTCCATTATCACACAAGTGATGTCTTGAGTCTGTTGTTGTGAGGCGTTCTGCGTCATCTGTAGGCAATTGATAATGGTCTCTGCCATGATCTTCACGATGGTTTTCAGCTGGGCCTCGGTAAAACTGTATAGCTGGTGAGTAGATTCCGAAAGTAAGTGTTTTCTGCTCTTTTGCATTTGCTGGACTTCTGCAACACTTTCGTGTAATGTCTGATTCGGAATTAACAGATTCGGGAAATTTTGCTCTGGGAGAGCGGGTGGCTGTTGTGGCTGTGCACGAGTGTTCCAGACGTTGGTGTTGGTGTATGTATTGCTGGGCAGTGTGTTGATCCTGGCCTGAGCTGTCTGCACTTTTTGTTTCCGTGCAGAGCAGGTTGTGCTCCAGGCATGATGTTTGCCTCCACAATTTGGACATTTGGCTGTTGTGGTCTGGTTTGCCTTGTGCTTGGCAATACAGTCTTTGGTGGGATGTCGCAGGCTGCACACTCCGCATCTCTCCTGTCCTGTGCAGCGTGACTGATGGTGGCCGTATTTCTGACACCTGAAGCAGCGGAGGTGTTCCGGGACGTATGGCCTCTTTCGGTATGTCCCCCAATTTCCAAGACCGAATGTTTTCGGCACATGTCCCATGACGGTCACCAGAACCTGACGCGTCGCTGCCTTGTCTACTTTTGTGCGGCAACGTTCCGCATTCAGGATTTGCTTGTCTTCTAGTACTGGATCCAGGGGAAAGTCGATTGGGTATCCCAAAAGCACGACTCGTGTTCGTCTTTCTGAAGGGTCCAGCCTTACCAAGCACACAGGTTTCCCCTGCAGGACTCTTACCTTCTCTAAGTAATGTGCAGTCTGTTGGTCTTGAGGTGTCATTATTATTTCTCCCTTCAGGTTGACTGTAATGGAAAGTTTGAGCTCTGGTTGTTCTTTTTCCATCGCCGTTACTACTCCATATGCTGTAGGAAAGTGGTCTGTCTGCATGATCTTGAATTTTGGAAGGTGTGCAGAGGCTGGCGATGTCTGGTGTGAGACTGGTGGAGTCCTCCCCTGTCTCATACTGCTGTCCTGCGGCTGGGCTGTGGAGAGAGGAATAATGGCTGACACTGGCTGGTGTGAAACTGGTGGTGTCCTCTCCTAACTCATACTGCCGTCCTGTGGCTGTGTCGTGGACAGAGAAGCATTGACTGACACTGGCTGGTGTGGGACTGACGCTGTCCTCTCTAGGGCCATTACGGCCGCTGACTTGCTGGTAGAAGCAAGTGGTAAAGCCTCGATAGCAGTTTTCTTTGGTGCCTGCTGCACATCGGTCCACCGTCCCTCCTCGTCCGAAAGCTGCTTCCATTCCCTCTTGCGCTGAGCCTTCCCCATGGCTCTCTACACGTAGTGAGAACCGACTCAAATTACCGGAGCGAGCAGGCGACACGTCCTCACTGCACGGTAGCTCAGGAGCCCCGATTGCATTGATAAATTGAATTTTCATTGATTTTGATTAATTTTCATTTTGATTTAATTATTTTGTGTGAATTGTGCTGGAATTGAGCTGTGTTTTTTACCATACCATTCATTTCGTGAGTATAGTTTATTTTTTTATTTTTTCATATTTTATTTTATTTTTTAACTGTTTTTCTTATATATCATTAATAGGGAACATCAGATCACTTGTTGTTCCCAATTTTCTGATGGGAACATCAGACCATTTGGGATGGCATCAGACGAGGGAGTGGAGAATGCTTGGGATGAAGAGGGGACGGAAGTGAAAGATGGTGGGGAGGACGAGGGGACAAGGAAAGGGTAATGGTGGGGAAGGACGAGGGGACGGGGGAGTTTGGGATGGTGGGGACGAGGGGATGGCGGAATGGAGAATGGTGGGGAGGACAAAGGGAATGGGGAGTGAGGCATGGTGGGAAAGTAGAGGGGATGGTGGATCTGATCACAAATTTCATATCATTTTTGCAAACACTCAAACGACAAGGCCGACGCGTACTTATCAACTGGGTGCCAAGTCATGTGGGAATAATAGAAAATGACGTTGCAGACGAAGCTTCAAAACTTGCATCTAAGAGAAGAAATGTAGACATATACATTCCACAGAGTCTATCCCAGATGAAGAAAGTAATTAGAAACAGAGCAATGCAAAAGATGTACAGTGACCACAACACATTAGGTGCAACATCAGTATCTGCGGGTTGGCACAAGAATTCCACCAGGTACGAACCACTTGATGAATGGGAGCAGTAGAGCAACAGAAGTACACTTACATGGCATCAGGCTTCGATACCCATGTGTATGGGAAATAGGCTTACAGGTTCCGGAAGATGAGAGGAAATGTCGGCACTGTGGAGAAATGCCCGACAGACCACTGGAACATAATCTAACACAGTGCACAGTTACAAACCCATTAAGATTTCAACTTAGATTCAACAGAGCAGAAGAAGTTGTTAAACACATATGGTAAAATCTTACTAAAGTGACCATCCGAATCATAAATACTCATACTCCGTCCAAGTAAAACAGAAACAAGTATCACTTAGTGGGCCAGCCAGAGGCTTAGGGCCCACACAGGAATATCCCTAAAAAAAAAAGAGGGGATGGTGGAATAGGGAATGGTGGGGAGGACGAGGGGACGGTGGAGTGGGGAATGGTTGGTAGGATGAGGAGACGGGTGACCATCCCAAACTCCCCCGTCCCCTCGTCCTTCCCCACCATTACCCTTCCCTTGTCCCCTCGTCCTCCCTACAATCTCTCACTTCCCTCCCCTCTTCATCCCCAGCATTCCCCACTCCCTCGTCCGATGCCATCCCAAATGATCTGATGTTCCCATCAGAAAATTGGGAACATCAAGTGATCTGATGTTCCCTATTAATGAAATATAAGAAAAACAATTAAAAAATTTAATGAAATATGAAAAAAATAAAAAAATAAACTATACTCACGAAATATTCATTTCGTGAGTATAGTTTATTTTTTTTATTTTTAAGGTAAGGTAAACAACACAGCTCAATTCCAACACAATTCACACAAAATAATTAAACCAAAATGAAAATAAATAAAAATCAATGAAAACTCAATTTATCAATACAATCAGAAACTTTGAAATGGAATTGTAACGTATTTAGTATAGCATGTGTGTTGCTCTTACATGCAACAGATGGTGCTGTTTGTCAAGAAAAGCATAGTTTTACCTGTCACAGGTGTGGCATCTATAATTATATTTACGAAATGAACGGTATTGAAAACAACACAGCTCAGTTCCAACACAATGTCATAGAAAATAATTCAATAAAAAATAAAATAAATCAAAATGTATGAAAATAAAATTTATTAATGCAATCGGAAACATTGAAATGGAATTCGTGACATATTTGGTACAGCGTGAATATTGCTGTTATGTGCAACAGATGGCGCTGTTTTTAAAAAACGCATGTTTTTAATTGTCATAGTGGGTATCATCTATATAGTAGGTAAATAAAAAGAAGCGCCTATTCGAATGCAACGTTGTGTCAAAATTCCAAAGCAATCGGTGAAGAACTTTCGGAGGTTAGCGATTTTGAACAAACGAATATTTCTCTCTCTCTCTCTCTCTCTCTCTCTCTCTCTCTCTCTCTCTCTCTCTCTCTCTCTCTCTCTCTCTCTCTCTCTCTCTCTCTCTCTCTCTCTCTCTCTCTCTCTCTCTCTCATATATATATATATATATATATATATATATATATATATATATATATATATATATATATATATATATATATATATATATATATATATATATATGCATATACATATATGTGAACAAGCCTGAATGGTCCCCAGGACAATATGCAACTGAAAACTCACACCCCAGAAGTGACTCGAACCCATACTCCCAGGAGCAACGCAACTGGTATGTACAAGACGCCTTAATCCACTTGACCATCACGACCGGACAAAATGAGGTGATAGCCGAGGCTATTTGAACCACCCCACCGCCGGCACTCGGATAGTAATCTTGGGCATAGCATTTTACCAAATCACCTCATTCTTTGGGGCACACGTGAGGAACATAAATGCAAACAAGCCTGAATGGTCCCCAGGACAATATGCAACTGAAAACTCACACCCCAGAAGTGACTCGAACCCATACTCCCAGGAGCAACGCAACTGGTATGTACAAGACGCCTTAATCCACTTGACCATCAAGACCGGACAAAATGAGGTGATAGCCGAGGCTATTTGAACCACCCCACCACCGGCACTCGGATAGTAATCTTGGGCATAGCATTTTACCAAATCAAAGTGTGCCCCAAAGAATGAGGTGATTCTGGATAAACTCTCTCTGCAAGTACTTGGAGCCTCTTCAATGCGACTCGAGCAAACAGCTTTCCGACAATACTGAGGAGGGAGATTCCACGGTAGTTGTTGCAGTCGCCCCTGTCACCTTTATTCTTATACAGTGTGACGATGTTGGCATCCCTCATGTCCTGTGGCACCTCTCCTTCTTCCCAGCAGAGGCAGAGAATTTCGTGCAGCTCCATGAGCAGGCTACCTCTGCAGCACTTCAAGGTCTCAGCAGGAATGCCATCTTTGCCAGGAGCTTTAGCAGAAGCAAGGGAGTCTAGGGCATCGCTGAGTTCTTCCAGGGTCGGTTCACTGTCGAGCTCCATTAACACAGGCAGACACTCAATGGCGCTCAGGGCATCTTCGGTGACCACATTGTCCCTGGCGTATAGCTCAGAGTAGTGCTCGACCCAGCGCTTCAGCTGCAGTGTCTGGTCCTGAATCACCTCGCCAGTGGCATATTTCAGAGGAGCGGTCTTCCTCTGGATTGGGCCAAGGGCCTGCTTGATGCCGTCATACATTCCCCTTACATTGCCTGTATCCGCTGCAGTCTGTATCTGGGAGCAGAGCTGGAGCCAATAGTTGTTGGCACATCGCCTGGCGCTCTGCTGCACTTTGCAGCGGACGGCCCGAAGGATCTGTAAGTTGCGCCGACTTGGGCAGGCTTTGTAGGCTGCCAAGGCGTTTCTCTTCTCTTCGATTACAGGTGTCATCTCTTCCGAGTGAGCCTCGAACCAGTCTGCCGACCTGCTGGTCTTCTTGCCAAAGGTGGAAATGGCAGCGTTGAACACAGCGTCTCTGAAGTGCTCTCATCTTTTACAGGCAGTGACCCCAGCTGGGCCAGGAAGAGCTTCCTCGAGCACGTGCGCAAAATCTTCCACCTTGTCCTGGTTGCGGGTCTTGGTGGTGTCGATGCGAGGTCTGCCCGCCTTTTTCGAGTGATGAATCTTCTTTGGTTGCATCTTGACCCTGCTACATACCAGGGAGTGGTCGGTGTCACAGACAGCACTCTGGTAGCTACGCGTAATCTTGACGCTGGGTAGACTTGCACGCCTGGTAAGAATCAGGTCAAGCTGGTGCCAGTGCTTGGATCTGGGGTGTCTCCAAGATACTCGGTGTTGAGGCTTTGTGCCGAAGAACGTGTTGGTGACACAAAGACCATGAAGGCAGCAGAGTTCTAGCAGACGTTGCCCGTTCTCATTCATCCTTCCTATGCCGAATTGACCCAGGCAAGTGGGCCAAATGTTGTGCTCGGCACCCACTCTGGCGTTGAAGTCGCCGAGGATGAACAGTGGCTCCTTTACAGGGATTCTCGCTATGACTCTGTTGAGGTCATCGTAGAATTTTTCCTTTGCCTCTGCTGGAGAAGTCAGGGTTGGTGCATATGCACTAATTACATTGACTGGTCCTGTTTGGGAGTACAGTTGCAGAGACAGAATTCGTTCGGTTTCCCCCATCGGTGGCATAATGTGTCCCAACAGTGCATTCCTGACGGCAAATCCCACACCATGTTCTCTGGTCTCATCTGGAGGTTTTCCTTGCCAGAAGAAAGAGAAGGTCCTCTCTCTCACAGATCCTGATCCTGGGAGCCTGGTCTCTTGGAGAGCAACAATATCCATCTGCAGCTTGCTCAGCTCCCTATCGATGATTGCTGTTTTTCGGGCGTCATTGATTTCTTGCAGGTCGTCAGAGAAACCTGGTGTCAGTGTCCTGACGTTCCATGTGCCCAGCTTTAGGGCAGTTGATATTTTCTTCTTTGGTTTGGTATTGCTTGGTGCAAAGTTGTCGGGCCGCTTGTCAGTTTTCACCCTAAACCCCACGCACCCAGTGAGGTTAACGGACCGTGGCGAGGCAACACCTTATTGGCTGGGGTTTGCCCAGCTTGAGGCGGGCGGTAGCTGCCCAGTGGGGCGTGATGACCCCTCCCACCGTCGGAAGCAACCCCTGGCGTCACACTCTTCGCCAATCGAGCAGAAGACTTAAAACCGGTAGACTGTCGCTTCCCGTGTTGGTTCGACGCAGTGAGGCGAAGCTGGAGTGTCCTCTCCAGGGCGCAAAGCCTGGGTAGGTAGATATGGAGGAGAAGCTGTTACCCATGCAGCAGGTCCCCCCTCTCCACGTTGCTGAAATTATCCAATAGAGAGGCAAATGCCAATACGCATGGTTCCAGCAACGTCGCAGGAGCTGCCAGAACGAGGTCGACGTCAACAACGAACTGCCTTAGGGGCTCCAACTCCGGATTTTTCCTCGAGGTTGACTCCTGAAGCCTTCCCAAAACAAGGGTATGGCCGCAAGGCAGCGGAGGTTTAAAATCAGGGTTTTCCTTCCCCTAGATGGGCTGCCTTCCCAGGCTATCGAGTCCCATCTACCCGGAGCAGCTGGTTTTAAGGCGCCAGAGGCACGCCCTCGCCCCTTCTCCTGTCGGTAAAAGCAGTTCCGCCGGACTTAGACTAAGCCACCCGTGCAGGCCAGGAGTTGGACTTGGTTGTCAGAGGCTATTTGAGACGCATGCCGTATAGGAGCATTTTATAGGTCATGGGAGCTCGTCCCCCATTACCACCCCCTGGCTATGACAACCCCTTGGAACCATATATATATATATATATATATATATATATATATATATATATATATATATATATATATATATATATATATATATATATATATATATATATATAGTAGGCATCCTTCAGTCTCGGGAGACTATGGAGTTGTGTCCTAGTTCTCGATCCTAGTGCAGCGTCTGGTGTGACGGATGAGGCCAATCCGAGCGTGGCACCCCATCCCACACCGAGCACAAACGAAGTCCGATTCTGGTCTGTCTTCCTGGCTACCGGCTTTCCTTCTCTGTCTCTTTGCCTCCGATTCCTTGGCAAGTGACTCCTCGAACTTGGAGAGACCTCTTTGAACAGACTGCCTCCAGGCTGAACGGTCTGCAGCCAGTGTCTCCCATATTGCAAGATCAACGTCCATGGCTTTCAGGTCCCTCTTGCATACGTCTTTGTAGCTGGGGCTTGCCTGTTGGACGCTTTCCTTGCATCAGCTCTCCATACAGAAGATCCTTGGGGGATCCTGCCGTCGCCCATTCGCACAATGTGCCCGAGCCAGCGCATTCGTCTCTGTTTCAGCATTGTGTACATGCTGGTGATTCTTGCTCTCCCCAAGACGTTGTTGTTTGTCACCTTGTCCTGCCAGGTGATGTCCAAGATGTGTCGAAGGCAGTGCATGTGGTAGGCATTCAGCTGTCTTTCCTGACGGGCGCAGAGTGTCCAAGACTCACTGCCATAAAGAAGAGTGCTCAGGACACAGGCTCTGTAAACCTGAATTTACAGAGTTTACAGAGCTATCTTCAGCTTCATCTTCAGCTATCCAGAGAATCTATCGAAACTGATGCTCCTACAGGAGGGGACACACAGAGACATCTGTGCCCTGTACTTGCAACCGTTCCGACAGGCTCGACAGACAGACAGACAGGTCAGGTATACTCAGTTAGCCTATTGTTAGCCCACACTCTCTTTGTCAGTCTGGACATGGTAGTAGACGCCTTACCGATGTGTTTATTTAGCTCCGTATCAAGAGAGAGGGAGTCAGAGATTGTGGAGCCCAGGTACACGAAGTCGTGAACGACTTCCAGTTTGGAATCGAAGATGCCGATGTCAGGTGGGGTGTCCACTCCTTGTCCCATGACTTGTGTTTTCTTCAGGCTGATGGTGAGTCCGAAAGCCTGAGAAGCCTCGCTGAAGTGGGTCATGAGCCGTTGGAGATCTTCGGCTGAGTGGGCAGTCACTGCTGCATCGTCGGCAAAAAGGAAGTCGCGCAGACACCTCAGCCGAACCTTCGTCTTGGCACTCAGCCTAGCGAGGTTAAAGAGCTTTCCATCCGACCTGGTCCGGAGGTAAATGCCTACGGTGACAGATCCGAAAGCGTGCCGCAGCATAACTGCGAAGAAAATCCCGAGTTGGGAGCCGGTCGGCCGAGCGGACAGCACGCTGGACTTGTGATCCTGTGGTCCCGGGTTCGATCCCGGGCGCCGGCGAGAAACAATGGGCAGAGTTTCTTTCACCCTATGCCCCTGTTACCTAGCAGTAAATAGGTACCTGGGTGTTAGTCAGCTGTCACGGGCTGCTTCCTGGGGGTGGAGGCCCTGGTCGAGGACAAGGCCGCGGGGACACTAAAGCCCCGAAATCATCTCAAGATAACCTCAAGAAGATAGGGTAGGAGCCAGTACGCAGCCCTTCTTTACTCCACTTCGGATGTCAAAGGGGTCTGATGTTAGGCTATCAAAGACCACGGTGGTCCTCATGTTCTCATGGAAAGATCTGATGATGCTGAGGAGCCTGGGTCGGCATCCGATCTTGGGGAGGATCTTGAACAGGCCATCCCTGCTGACGAGGTCGAAGGCCTTCATCAGATCTATGAAGGCTACGAAGAGTGGCTGCTTCTGTTCCCTGCATTTCTCCTGCAGTTGTCTGAGGGAAAAGACCATGTCGATAGTGGACCTGTCAGCTCTGAATCCGCATTGTGATTCTGGATAGACTCTCTCTGCAAGTACTTGGAGTCTCTTCAATGCGACTCGAGCAAACAGCTTTCCGACAATACTGAGGAGGGAGATTCCACGGTAGTTGTTGCAGTCGCCCCTGTCACCTTTATTTTTATAAAGCGTGACGATGTTGGCATCCCTCATGTCCTGTGGCACCTCTCCTTCTTCCCAGCAGAGGCAGAGAATTTCATGCAGCTCCATGAGCAGGCTACCTCTGTAGCACTTCAAGGTCTCAGCAGGAATGCCATCTTTGCCAGGAGCATTACCAGAAGCAAGGAAGTCTAGGGCATCGCTGAGTTCTTCGAGGCTCGGTTCGCTGTCGAGCTCCATTAACACAGGCAGACACTCAATGGCGCTCAGGGCGTCTTCGGTGACCACATTGTCCCTGGCATATAGCTCAGAGTAGTGCTCGACCCAGCACTTCAGCTGCAGTGTCTGGTCCTGAATCACCTCGCCAGTGGCAGATTTCAGAGGAGCGGTCTTCCTCTGGATTGGGCCGAGGGCCTGCTTGATGCCGTCATACATTCCCCTTACATTGCCTGTATCCGCTGCAGTCTGTATCTGGGAGCAGAGCTGGAGCCAATAGTTTTTGGCACATCGCCTGGCGCTCTGCTGCACTTTGCAGCGGACGGCCCGAAGGATCTGTAAGTTGCGCTTACTTGGGCAGGCTTTGTAGGCTGCCAAGGCGTTTCTCTTCTCCTCGATGACAGGTGTCATCTCTTCCGAGTGAGCCTCGAACCAGTCTGCCGACCTGCTGGTCTTCTTGCCAAAGGTGGAAATGGCAGCGTTGAACACAGCATCTCTGAAGTGCTCCCATTTTTTACAGGCAGTGACCCCGGCTGGGCCAGGAAGAGCTTCCTCGAGCACGCATGCAAAATCTTCCACCTTGTCCTGGTTGCGGGTTTTGATGGTGTCGATGCGAGGTCTGCCCGCCTTTTTCGAGTGATGAATCTTCTTTGGTTGCATCTTGACCCTGCTACATACCAGGAAGTGGTCGGTGTCACAGACAGCACTCTGGTAGCTACGCGTAATCTTGACACTGGGTAGACTTGCACGCCTGGTAAGAATCAGGTCAAGCTGGTGCCAGTGCTTTTATCTGGGGTGTCTCCAAGATACTCGGTGCTGAGGCTTTGTGCCGAAGAACGTGTTGGTGACACAAAGACCATGAAGGCAGCAGAGTTCTAGCAGACGTTGCCCGTTCTCATTCATCCTCCCTGTGCCGAATTGACCCAGACAAGTGGGCCAAATGTTGTGCTCGGCACCCACTCTGGCGTTGAAGTCGCCGAGGATGAACAGTGGCTCCTTTACAGGGATTCTCGCTATGACTCTGTTGAGGTCATCGTAGAATTTTACCTTTGTCTCTGCTGGAGAAGTTTGTTGGTGCATATGCACTAATTATATTGACTGGTCCTGTTTGGGAGTGCAGTTGCAGACAGAATTCGTTCGGTTTCCCCCATCGGTGGCATAATGTGTCCCAACAGTGCATTCCTGACGGCAAATCCCACACCATGTTCTCTGGTCTCATCAGGTGGTTTTCCTTGCCAGAAGAAAGAGAAGGTCCTCTCTCTCACAGATCCTGATCCTGGGAGCCTGGTCTCTTGGAGAGCAACAATATCCATCTGCAGCTTGCTCAGCTCCCTATCGATGATTGCTGTTTTTCGGGCGTCATTGATTTCTTGCAGGTCGTCAGAGAAACCTGGTGTCAGTGTCCTGACGTTCCATGTGCCCAGCTTTAGGGCAGTTGATATTTTCTTCTTTGGTTTGGTATTGCTTGGTGCAAAGTTGTTGGGCCGCTTGTCGGTTTTCACCCTAAACCCCACGCACCCAGTGAGGATAACGGACCGTGGCGAGGCAACACCTTATTGGCTGGGGTTTGTCCATCTTGAGGTGGGCGGTAGCTGCCCAGTGGGGCGCGATGACCCCTCCCACCGTCGGAAGCAAACCCTGTCGTCACACTCTTCGCCAATCGAGCAGAAGACTTAAAACAGGTAGACTGTCGCTTCCCGTGTTGGTTCGATGCTGTGAGGCGAAGCTGGAGTGCCCTCTCCAGGGCGCAAAGCCTGGGTAGGTAGACATGGAGGAGAAGCTGTTACCCATGCAGCAGGTCCCCCCTCTCCACGTTGCTGAAATTATCCAATTTTATCCAATATCTATATTGGATAAATTATCCAAATATTTAAATTATCCAATTATATATCCAATTATATAATATAAAATTATCCAATATATAATTATCCAATTATATATTATATATTATATATATATATATATATATATATATATATATATATATATATATATATATATATATATATATATATATATATATATACAGGTAGTGAAAAAAAATTGGATAAAATGCGCTTAGACATTGTAAATAAATAGCGCGAAAATATATTTGTGGCAACTCTGGCTGTTTGAGGACCGCGCGCAACACCTCCCGGGCGTGTACTGCATGAGCGAACATGCAGATTGTGACGTCATCACTGAGCTTTCCAGCTCTATTGCAACAAAAGTAAGTACAATAGAATTTTTTTTTTATTTTTCCCCCTGATCAGTGAACAGAACTTAACAGATTAGCAAAAAAAAAAAAAATTTTTTTTTTTTCAAAATGACATGCGCCTGTGGGGATGGCAGGATATTAGACCCCGAGCATGTTAAGGGTTAAATAGGGTTTTGAAGTGATCAAAAGATTGGCAGATGCGGTTTAATGCTTATAAATGTAAAGTTCTGAGGCTAGGTAATAACGATAGAGTTACAAGATACGAGCTAGATGGTGTTGAGATTGAGAAGTCGGATTGCAAAACGGATCTGGGAGTTATGATTAGTAAGAATTTAAAGCCAAAAGATCAATGCATGAATGTTTGTAATAAGGCAAATAGGACACTGGGATTTATTAATCGAAGCGTTAGTAACAAGACACGTGGTGTTGTTCTTGAGCTATATCTTGCTCTGGTTAGGCCCCCATTTAGATTATGCAGTTCAGTTTTGGTCGCCGTACTATAGAATGGATATAAATTCACTTGAACGTGTCCAGTGTAGGATGACTAAGTTAATTCCCCAAATTAGAAATCTTTCATGTGAAGAAAGATTAACAAAGCTTAAATTGCATTCACTGGAAAGGCAAAGAGTTAGGGGGTGACATGATAGAGGTTTACAAGTGGATGACTGGACATAACAAAGGGGATAATAATAGGGTATTAAAATTATCAACACAAGACAGAACATGAAACAACAGGTATAAATTGGATAAGTTTAGATTTAGGAAAGACTTGGGTCGTAAGTTCGCGCGTGACATCATTCCCTGCTCGCCTGTGATTTACGCTCCCGGGGCCAGTAGGGTGCGCAGCTCAAGATGCGCAAGTTGCCACGAATATCTTTTTGTTTATTTTTTGCGCACAGTTCCAAATACATTTTATTTGTTTTTACATGCCGATCCTATGTATAATGAACACGTACACTATATTATGGCAGTGGAACATCCATACTGTCCGAAGACACTGTTCTACCGAAGGTGCATGACATATGTGTACACATATCCGGCACATATTTCCAATGTATCATGCTAATTTATGTATATATACAATCTATTTACACACTGTACAGTATCACACACTATATACACACACACCATAAACACACTCAGAATTCTGCGAGTGTGAGCTGACACCCAGCCAGTCCTCCCTCAATCCTCCAACATCGTACTCGCTATCACCCCTCCTTCCACCATACTGTTATTCACGACAATGCTTCATGTTCATTTATGTATATTTACACATTATACACTGTCACACACTATATACATTCACCATCAACACACTCAGAACTCAGCGAGTGTGAGCTACCACACCGAGCCAGTCCTCCCTCACTCCTCCAACATCTTACTCACCAACATTGCTCCTCCCACCATATTGTTATTGTTTTTATTGCACTATTTACACATGTTATGTATACCTATCTACATGTTTTATTCACCAGAACTATGCAAGTAAGCCAGTATTGTGTCCAAATAGTACAGTGGCCACCATACACTGCATGAGAACTCACACAGTAGACAGTAGACGACGCTACGATTACGACGTCACCTCCCTCACCAAAATTAGCTCCTCCCAACATACTCCTGTTGCTGTTATTACACTATATACACACATTGTATATACCCATGTACATATGTGTTCACAATAACGAACAACTAAGCTAGTATGGTTTGCAAAACAAGAGTGGCTGCAACACACAGTGAGGCTACTTCGATTCTCTCCCTCCCTCCCTCCCTCACCAAAATTCCTCCTCCCACAATATTACACACAGTGCTAATTATCACCACAATCTCGCTATTATTACAATCCTGGTCACTAATTCCTGTAAATGAATAAGTGACAACAAGTTTATGTTGTAAAGGAACCTAAGAAGTCGTTTGAAGATTCCTAGATGGACGAAATAATGCTGTGGTGCTGTAGCTAGTGCTGTGAACATCGTGAACAGCATTGAATCAATGATATTTGAACATTGTACACAGTCATTATCACACTCAGGCTCTACTGTAATACTATCATGGCAAAATAATACAAGCTATATATATATTTTGACATTATTAGGCGATGCTGTGGTCACAAGCTGAACAGCAGTGCTGTTAGCTCATGCTGCATGTGCCAGCCTTGGATGCTCACCCAGTACGGAGGCTCTCACACCCGGGAATGTTGCCCATGATTTTTTTTTTAAATCATGCTGCATGCACCAGCCTTAGTTGCTCACTCAGTACTGAGGCTCTCACACCCGGGAATGTGGCCAACGATTTTTTTTTTAAAGATGGCGTCTGTTTACAAGAACCCTGAGGAAGCTGATATGAACCCCATGTAGTCGCGGGAGTTTTGAATGGAACAGTAAAAATATAAATACCCAGAGGCACGTTGCGCACCCCCTATCGAGAGCCTGCAAACATGTTGTGCAGTTGAGAGGTTAATGTGCATAAATGCCATGTAATGGAATGTGGAATAGGAGAACATAGTCCCCACACAACCTATAAATTATGTGGAAAATTTTTAAAGACTTCTGATAAAGAAAGAGATCTAGGGTGATTCTTGATAGAAAATGATCACCTGAGGACCACATAAAGAACGTTGTGCAAGGAGCCTATGCTATGTTTACTAACTTCAGAATTGCTTTTAAAAACTGCACTGCTCAATGCGCCTTGAGGCGCTCGATGAGTGGTGTGCAAGGTGCCTCAGAGCACTCGTATATATAGCGTAGTATTCAAAACTCCTGTGGCTACATGGGGTTCACATCAGCTTTCCCAGGGCTCTCATAAACAGACACCATTTAAAAGAAAAATCATGGGCAACATTCCCCGGGTGTGAGAGTCTCAGTACTGAGTGAGTAATCAAGGCTGGTGCATGCAGCATCGGCTAACAACACTGCTGTTAAGCTTGCGACTACAGCATCGCTTAATAATGTCAAAATATATATATATGTAACTGGTGTTATTTAGCCATGATAGTATTACAGAAGAGCTTGAGTGTGATAAAGATTGTGTACAATGTTCAGATATCAGTGAATCAATGCTGTTCATGTAGCACACTGCCAATATTTCCTCCATCTAGGAATCTTCAAACGACATCTCATGTTGCTTCAAAAAATAAACTTGTGGAAAGTTATTGATTTACAGGTTTTAGTGACCAGAATTCTGAGTATAGCAGGATTGTGGTGATAATTAGCACTGTGCATAGTATTGTGGAGGGAAGACTTTTGGTGAGGAGGGAGATATCGAGGTAGTGCCAGCTGACTGTGTGTGGCAGCCACTCTTGTTTGGACTCACCATACCAGCTTAGTGGTTTGCTATGGTGAACACAAATGTAGATACCTATAAATATCTCATGTGTATATAGTGTAATAACAGCAAGAGGAGTATGTTGGGAGGAGCCATTTTGGTGAGGAAGGTGGGACCATACTCCTTGCATCATCTGCTGGCTGCTGTGTGACTTGTCATGCAGTGTATGGTGGCCACTCTACTGTTTGGACACCATACTAGCTTAGTTATATAGTTATGGTGAATAAAACATGTAGATACTTGTATATAACGTGTGTATAGTGTAATAACGGGACAAATAATATGGTGGGAAGAGGAATTTTGGTGAGGAGGGAGGGAGGTAGCATTAGCTGACTGTGTATGGCACTCTCTTGTTTGGACTCACCATACCAACTTAGTGGTTCGTTATGGTGAACACATATGTAGATGGGTATATAAAATGTGTGCATATAGTGTAATAACAGCAAAAGCACTGTTTGATTGATCGTAAAACATAATATATATGCCACATGAGCCCCATAATTTTGAGCATAACCCCACACATTGAACTATTTAAATTCCACAAATTACACACTTTTAAATAATATTACAGCAAAAAACAGAGAAGAAACGAATGAGAAACATCAAAATAATTGTGAAACATGATATTCATGGCAACTTCTTCCCCACGAGAAGGCAGGGCCAAGTATCCTTGAGTGCTGCATCACTCTGTGCCCATAATTTGCTCAACTTCCCAGGTCCATCATGGCTAAAGTATGTCACATACAACTTTTTTTTTTTTAGTTTCCCATGATCTGAGACTGCATTTTAATAATATAAGAAGAGAAAATACTTTTTTTGGAAAGGAATTTATTTTTGGCTCATCTTGAGATTATCTTGAGGTTATCTTGAGATGATTTCGGGGCTTTTAGTGTCCCCGCGGGCCGGTCCTCGACCAGGCCTCCACCACCAGGAAGCAGCCCGTGACAGCTGACTAACACCCAGGTACCTATTTTTTACTGCTAGGTAACAGGCGCATAGGGTGAAAGAAACTCTGCCCATTGTTTCTCGCCGGCGCCTGGGATCGAACACAGGATCACAAGTCCCGCGTGCTGTCCGCTCGGCTGACCGGCTCCATCCGGATCATGGGGGGAATTGTCATATTTTAATGCAGAGCAGTGCAGTGGTTAAATACATGGATGGTGAAATACTAAAGAATATTGTTCACGACTTTTGTTAGGCCAAAGCTAGATTATGAAACGGTTGTATGGTGCCCATATCTTAAGAAGCACATCAACAAACTGGAAAAGGTGCAAAGACATGCTACTAAGTGGCTACCAGAACTCAAGGGCAAGAGCTACAAGGAGAGGTTAAAGGCATTAAATATGCCAAAACTAGATGATAGAAGAAAAAGAGGCGATATGATCACTACGTACAAGATAGTAATAGGAATCGATAAAATTGATAGGGAAGACTTCCAGAGACCTGGAACGTCGAGAACAAGAGGTCATAGATTTAAACTAACTAAACAAAGCAGCCGGAGAAATATATGAAAATTCACTTTCGCAAACAGAGTGGTAGATGGTTGGAACAAGTTAGGTGGTAAAGGCCAAAACCATCAGTACTTTCAAAGCGTAATATGACGAAGAGTGCTGGGAAGACGGGACATCACATGCTTAGCTCTCATCCTGTAATTACACTTAGGTAATTATAAT
The DNA here is from genome assembly GCF_040958095.1 of Procambarus clarkii. Classification (NCBI taxonomy): domain Eukaryota; kingdom Metazoa; phylum Arthropoda; class Malacostraca; order Decapoda; family Cambaridae; genus Procambarus; species Procambarus clarkii. The sequence continues at coordinate 31,271,601 of NC_091183.1, forward strand.
GAATTATTAAATTATTGAATTATATTCACTAAAAACACAAGTTGAAAGCAAGAAATCTTATTCTACATGGGACAAGAAATACACTGTGGGGTACACTTTCACAATGGAGGTTTTATTGAACACCACAGGATTAACAAATACAAATACAAATACAATTTTTTTATTCAGGTAAAGTACATACATACAAGGTAAGATACAAAAGTTGATGGATTTATAGATAGAGCTAGTACATACAATGCTTAACCCTCAAACCGCGCATATCATATATAAATGATATCAGTGACAAAACCGAAACCGCGCATATCATTTATATATGATTTCGTGTCTAGCGCTCTAATTTAAACGCCCTGCCTGGGATAGGGGCAGCTATAGTACAGCCACGACCGGTAGTTGCCAGATGCCACCTAGAAAAAAAATCCAGGCCAACATTCTTGGGTGTTACAGCGTCAGTATTGAGCAAGCCACCAAGGCTGGCGCACGCAGCACGAGCTCACAGCACCGCTGTTCAGCTTGTGACCACAGCATTGCCTACAAATACCATAATATCAAATCAAATCACATCAAATCAAATCAAATGTTTATTTAGGTAAGGTACATACATACAAGAGATTTTACAAAGAGTGATGGATTTATAGATAGGGCTAGTACATACAATGCCTAAAGCCACTATTACGCAAAGCGTTTCGGGCATGAAAAACTTAAATGACTAAAGCTTAAATACTAATTGAGCATAAAGAATAAAACGAGTTGATAACAAATAAAAAAAGAGATAAAAAAGGGGGAACATGGCTGAAAAAGCAGCACAAATACAATTCTGTAGACAAACAGCGCCATTTAAAAAAAAAACAGACACAGGTTGACAATAGGGGGGTAAGGTAGGTTACAGGGAATTTATTAGGTATAGCTTCGTTTTTATCTTAAACTGGTTGAGAGAGGTACAGTCTTTAACATGGTTGGGAAGGTCATTCCACATTCTGGGTCCCTTGATTTGTAAAGCATTTCTAGTTTGATTAAGTCGTACTCTAGGAATATCAAAACTGTATTTATTTCTGGTGTGGTGCTCATGGGTTCTGTTACAACTTTCTATGAAGCTTTTGAGGTCAGGATTGGCATTACAGTTCAGCGTTTTATATATGTATAATACACATGAGAGAATGTGCAGTGACTTAATATCTAACATATTCAGAGATTTGAGTAGGGGTACTGAGTGATGTCTGGGGCCAGAGCTGGATATTGTCCTAATAGCAGCTTTGTGTTGAGTAATTAGAGAACGTAAACGATTTTGGGTAGTAGAACCCCAAGCACAAATACCATAGTTGAGATATGGATAGATGAGGGAGTAATAGAGTCACCAGGGCAGGGCGGGGTACATAATATCTTATCTTGGAAAGAATGCCAACAGTTTTTGACACTTTTTTGATATATTTAGAATGAATATAAATGATATATTTAGAAATATATATATATATATATATATATATATATATATATATATATATATATATATATATATATATATATATATATATATATATATATATTAATATATATATTTAGAAGAATATTTATTTATTTATTTATTTATTTATGCATATACAAGAATGTACATAAGGAATGTGAGGATACAAATATGGTAATTACAGTCTTGTAAAGCCACTAGCACGCGCAGCGTTTCGGGCAGGTCCTTAATCTAAGAAAATTATAAGGAGGTAAATACTTGCAAAATTTATAGACAAAAAAATGATAACAGATTACATGAAATGAAAAAAAAAAGAAAAAAAAGAAGATGAGAGAAAATTGTAGGTACAGTATATTAAAGCACATAGGTAGCTAAAATTGATTGCAATGACAGCTTAAAATGGTAGTTGACAACAAATTGGTAGGCACAATACAGCAGAAACAATATAAGATTGATTGCAATGACAGCTTGAATGGTAGTTGACAAAAATTGGTAGTAACAATACAGCATATGGCTAGCACATAAAAGAAGACAGCAATGAACACAATGATAAGGTTGTTTGATATTACATAAAAATTAGGAGATTGGGTAACACTAGGTACAGAGCAAATTTAAAGCTCAGTGTAGGAAACTAAGAAGATGAAGTTAGGTACTTTTTGGTTTTGCTTTTAAATAAGGCAAAAGTTTTACAGTTTTTCAATTCACTAGGGAGTGAGTTCCATAGACTAGGTCCCTTAATTTGCATAGAGTGTTTACACAGATTAAGTTTGACCCTGGGGATATCAAAGAGATATTTATTTCTGGTGTGGTGATAATGGGTCCTATTACATCTGTCCAGGGAGAGTTTCAGAGCATGGTTTGCATTTAAGAACAGGGTTTTGTAAATGTAGTTGACACAAGAGAATGTGTGGAGGGAGTTAATATTTAGCAAGTTTAGGGATTTAAACAAGGGAGCTGAGTGTTGTCTGAAAGCAGAGTTAGTTATAATTCTGATAGCAGATTTTTGCTGTGTGATGATGGGCTTAAGGTGGTTTGCAGTGGTAGACCCCCATGCACAGATACCATAATTAAGATAGGGGTAGATTAGTGCATAATATAGTGAGAGGAGAGCAGAGTTAGGAACATAATATCTGATTTTGGAGAGTATACCAACTGTCTTAGAGACTTTCTTAGTTATGTGTTGAATGTGGGTGCTGAAGTTGAGTCTCTTGTCTAGGAATAGGCCAAGAAACTTGCCATCATTTTTATTACTGATGTTAATGTTGTCTATCTGTAGCTGAATTGCATTTGATGATTTGCTTCCAAATAAGATGTAGTAAGTCTTTTCGATGTTTAATGTTAGTTTGTTCGTTGACATCCATAAGTGGACTTTTTTTAATTCATTATTCACAACATTATTTAGTGTATGTGGGTTGAGGTTTGAGTAGATAAGGGTAGTATCGTCAGCAAACAATATAGGTTTGAGAATATTAGAGACATTAGGCAGATCGTTTATATATATAAGAAATATAAATGATACTGCTATTATTTAGCAGTGATAGTATTACTGAAGCCCCCTTATTGTGATAAAACTGACCCTGATAATAGAAGGATTGTGGTGATATTTAGCGCTGTACTCCATGGAGGGAGGAGTAAGGCTGTGGGAGGGAGGGTTGTGGCGTCGTCTTCTGACTGTGTGTGGCCACCATTTATTGACTGCACTCACCATACCAGCTTGGTGGTTTGCTATGGTGAACACAAATGTAGATACTCATATATAACGTGTGTATAGTGAGAGATAACAGCGAGAGGAGAAGGTTGGGAGCCGCCATTTTGGTGAGGGAGGAGCGTCGTCTGCATGACTTGGCATGGTGTTTACTGATGACCACTATGGTCTTTGGGCACCATACCAGCTTATTTGTACAGGTATGGTGAATAAAACAGGTAGATACTTATATATAATGTGTGTATATAGCGTAATAACACCACAAACAATATTGTTGGAGAACAAATATTAGTGCATCTGGCCTTGAGGGCGGCCGCCGATCAGCTGACTGTGTGAGTAGCTACGTCTTTGAGCCTTTACTCACCATACAAGCTTAGATGTGCAGTTATGGTGAACAAAACATGTAAATACGTATTTATAACGTCTGTGTATAGTGAATAAATACAAAAAAAGTATTGTGGGAGGTGAATGAGGGTGAGTGAGGTGTTGTTGAGGGAGGGAGTGGCAGTGAGTGGCTGGCTGGTGTTTGGCGGTCACTCCTCGTTGCTTTTTGACTCACAAGACCAAGTTAGTAGTTCGTTATGGTGTACAAAACATGCAAATACTTATATATAACCTGTGTATATAGTGTAACAACAGCAAAACTATTTGTTTATTGTTTTATGAACATAATAATTGAATCACTAATATGCACACCATAATTTTGAGTACAGCAATGGTTCACACATTTTATAATATAAATATACCACAATTCACTGTATGGAATAATATTACTGCAAAAAAACACTAAGAAAAAATCAATCAAAGACATTGAAATAATTAGGTAATAATATATTTGTGGCAACTGCCGTCTGATAGCTCGGGCGGAGTAGACCTCGTCTGGCGAAGGCTCTGCCAACGCCCCTTTTTTGCCACACTTCCCTACCCTATTGTGGCTAAAATATGCCACCTACGATTTTTTTGTTATTTTTTCCGTGATCAGAGAACAAAAATGAACACTTCTATAAGACGAAAGAATTTTTTGGATTTTTTTTTTTGTTGCACCTGTGGGTGTGAATTCCATTTGGGCCCCTAGCGGTTTGAGGGTTAAAGCCACTATTACGCAAAGCGTTTCGGGCAGAAAAACACTAAGACAAACTTAATACTAATTGAGATTAAAGTATAAATTGTGTTGAGAAAAAATAGGAAAAAATGGAAAAAAAGGGGGGGGGGGGGGGGAGGGGAAACATGGCAGCAAAAAAGCAAAAATACAATTTGGTCAACAAAACAGCAATGTTTAAAATAGAAGACATGGGTTGACATTTTGGGGTGAGGTAGGTTACATTGAGTTAATTAGGTAGTACACTATATATATATATATATATATATATATATATATATATATATATATATATATATATATATATATATATATATATATATATATATATATATATATATATATATATATATATATGTATATATCCTCACAGCATATATATATATATATGTATATATATATATATATATATATATATATATATATATATATATATATATATATATATATATATATATGTATATGTCGTACCTAGTAGCCAGAACGCACTTCTCAGCCTACTATGCAAGGCCCGATTTGCCTAATAAGCCAAGTTTTCCTGAATTAATATATTTTCTCTAATTTTTTTGTTATGAAATGATAAAGCTACCCATTTCATTATGTATGAGGTCAATTTTTTGTTATTGGAGTTAAAATTAACGTAGATATATGACCGAACCTAACCAACCCTACCTAACCTAACCTAACCTATCTTTATAGGTTAGGTTAGGTTAGGTAGCCGAAAATGTTAGGTTAGGTTAGGTTAGGTAGGTTAGGTAGTCGAAAAACCATTAATTCATGAAAACTTGGCTTATTAGGCAAACCGGGCCTTGCATAGTAGGCTGAGAAGTGCGTTCTGGCTACTAGGTACGACATATATATATATATATGTCGTACCTAGTAGCCAGAACTCACTTCTCAGTCTACTATGCAAGGCCCGATTTGCCTAATAAGCCAAGTTTTCATGAATTAATTGTTTTTCGACTACCTAACCTACCTAACCTAACCTAACCTAACCTTTTCGGTTACCTAACCTAACCTAACCAATAGAGATAGGTTAGGTTAGGTTAGGTAGGGTTGGTTAGGTTCGGTCATATATCTACGTTAATTTTAACTCCAATAAAAAAAAATTGACCTCATACATAATGAAATGGGTAGCTTTATCATTTCATAAGAAAAAAAATTGTGAAAATATATTAATTCAGGAAAACTTGGCTTATTAGGCAAATTAGGCCTTGCATAGTAGGCTGAGAAGTGCGTTCTGGCTACTAGGTACGACATATATATATATATATATATATATATATATATATATATATATATATATATATATATATATATATATATATATATATATATATATATATATATTTATATATATATATATATATATATATATATATATATATATATGTCGTACCTAGTAGCCAGAACTCACTTCTCAGCCTACTATTCAAGGCCCGATTTGCCTAATAAGCCAAGTTTTCCTGAATTAATATATTTACTATAATTTTTTTCTTATGAAATGATAAAGCAACCCTTTTCTCTATGTATGAGGTGAATTTTTTTTATTGGAGTTAAAATTAACGTAGATATATGACCGAACCTAACCAACCCTACCTAACCTAACCTAACCTATATTTATAGGTAAGGTTAGGTTAGGTAGCCAAAAAAAGCTAGGGTTGGTTAGGTTAGGTAGGTTAGGTAGACGAAAAAACATTAATTCATGAAAACTTGGCTTATTAGGCAAATCGGGCCTTGAATAGTAGGCTGAGAAGTGCGTTCTGGCTATTAGGTACGACATATATATATATATATATATATATATATATATATATATATGTATATATATACATATATATATATATATATATATATATATATATATATATATATATATATATATATATATATATATATATGTATATATATGTATATATATACATATATATATGTCGTACCTAGTAGCCAGAACGCAATTCTCTGCCTACTATGCAAGGCCCGATTTGCCTAATAAGCCAAGTTTTCATGAATTAATTGTTTTTCGACTACCTAACCTACCTAACCTAACCTAACCTATCTTTTTCTGCTACCTAACCTAACCTAACCTATAAAGATAGGTTAGGTAGGGTTGGTTAGGTTCGGTCATATATCTACGTTAATTTTAACTCCAATAAAAAAAAATTGACCTCATACATAATGAAATGGGTAGCTTTATCATTTCATAAGAAAAAAATTAGAGAAAATATATTAATTCAGGAAAACTTGGCTTATTAGGCAAATCGGGCCTTGCATATTAGGCTGAGAAGTGCGTTCTGGCTACTAGGTACGACACACACATATATATATATATATATATATATATATATATATATATATATATATATATATATATATATATATATATATATATATATATATATATATATATATATATATATATATATGCAGCCAATCAAACTACAGTATTAAACTACATATATTAGTAATAATAATTATGAGGCCTTATCTTATTGTACAGCAGGCTGAGTCCACCAGGTATGAACATGAATGATGACACCAAATAATCCTCGTGGTTGAAGCTAGCATCACTATCCATGTACTAGTGTACCAAGCAACTGTACTCCTTCCTCTTCTATTATTCCTGTCAAAGGGCACTAGCTGTAAAGCCGGAATCCTAATAAATGACAGCTATATCAGATGAGACATTTGTTATATTATTAGATAAGGACCAAAGATTAATTACCTGGTTGGAATCGTTTGTTCTCGTGCTAACCGGTTCGCCCTATTTCTACCTAACATTAACTGGCTAGAAATGATAAGATTTTAAAATGGGTTTCGGTAATACACATCCCTTGTTTGGAAGTTGACTGCGTGTTGATGATGGAAGAAGCACTAATTTGATCTCCATAACACTTAGTCCAAGGGAGAATTATAGGAGCTGAACTCGCTCCCGTGACTCTTTTCTTAACAATGGCTGACCTCTCTCCACCACTGACGCTCTGGCTCACCTTGTCCAGATGTCAGTAAATGGTTGAAGGGTCACATTTACTCTATTTTGATACTGATAATTAAGTAAACTCATATGAGAGGTTTCTATGATGTAGTCCAAAGGCTACGGTATTAAGAATCATTCCCAACAGAACAGCTGGTGAATTTATAGCGCTATGTGGCAATGATATCTGGTTTTCTATTGACAGAAATTTCCACTGTGCTACATCTTCTATGAGTGAATTTATGTATACAACCCAGCAGCTATATTATCTGCTTATTGTATTTAAAATTAGTAAATGGTGTCGGATTTTCCGACATTTTGAATGAACTCCATGTAACAATTTATAAATGCGCGATTATGGTCAGTCACTGGATGAAATGAACGTAGCCTGTTGAAGGGTTACATCAAATGTGCAGCGTGTCCACATAAACAAAGGCTAAAGTCCATTCCATGCACCCACCATTTTCTCACTAATATGTTAAAGGAAAGCGTTCTTACATGTTTATGGTTTGTCTGATTTTGAATCTTCCCTCCATGCCCACTTTCCTCCATGTCAGTTCCCCCCCCCCAAAGTACTTTATGAATCTCTATCATTTTTATTCTTTTCTCTAGCGACAACGGGTCGCTGGAGAATAGTAACCTTCTTCCTTTCTTCATACACCATCCCTCACAATTCCAAGATGAACATCGTTGTAAACATCTGAGCCATTATTCAGATGTTTATTTTCTTGTGTTTTTTTTAAATGAGGCTCCAAGATGTGGCGGTACACGCTAAGACTGGACTCACATCAGTGGTGTACTGTGATTTAAATGCTTTTGTATTTAGGTTCTTGATCAGTATTCTGACTTCTGTCATTGTAAAATATACTGCTGATAATCATATTTATATGTGGCTCCGGAGTTAGTTTTGGTGTTATTTCCACTTGTAAATCTTTTTCTTGTCTCTACAGGAAGGTAGTTTCCCTTTATTGTGTACCGTCCTTCAGGTCTCCGGGCACCTATTGTTTTTCCCATTTTTTTCAGTGGTTTGTTTTGAACTCTTATTGCCATTTCTGGACCAACTCTACAGTTTATCTAATTCATCTTGGAGTACCTTATAATCTTCATCTCTCTCAAACGCTGGGTAAAACTCCGTTCTCAACTGACTCATTTATGACCAGAGTTAAAGTTATACTGAGGGTCGGTGCTCCTTAGCCTAACATCCATAAAGATATATTATCTCCTTGTTTTCTTTACTGTTATTTCAATATTTATAAGTTTTTCATATAGGAATATCTTCTATCTTTGCACCAGGATCTGTTCCGGCTCAGTCGTGAACACGTCATGAAAATTGAATTTAACTCCTCTGAAATTTTCTTTTAATTTTATGTATGGTATCTTCTCCATTAGCATAATCTAGTTATTTGGTTACTTACTGACAATTTCCTTCATATCGTAACTTCATTTTTGTTTTTGCTTTGAATGCGATGTAAGTTTCATAGTTTTGACTCTTCTTATGCATATGTATTAGTTCCTAGCTCTGTGTCATCTATACCAGTTTTCTGTTCTCTGTATTTATTCCGTTCCCTCTTACTTTTCGCTTTAGCCTCTTAACATTGTCTAGTGAACCCTGGGTTGTTATATTTCGTTGAACTTTTCTATCCTAATTGCTGGTCAATATTTTTCAGTTTCTTTACATCTTTTTTTTTTTTTTTGATGGGAGGCATTATTCATTGGACTGTTTTTTCTCTAATTTCTACTTACCATGGTATTTCATGCTATTTTTGTTATATTTTCCTCACTTTGGATGAACAAATCAACTAAACAAAGTGAATCGCCACATGTTTTCTTGTTTTATCTTTTACTTACTGTGTTATGAAGTTCTGTTATCTAACCTAGTTTCAGCAAGGCTCGTGTACCTGTCAGCATGGGTAATAGTTAAACATTGAACCTATCTAGAGGTTAATAATACCACGGCATTTAAAAAGATACACCAGCATGCTTTCTGGTAGTACAATTAAATAAAGAATATATCACCAGAGTAAGTGGCACAACACAAATAAAATATAATATAAATGGTCCAGATTCCAGGACATAACAATGTAAAACAATATGAGTTAATCTTCTGAGTTGATAACTAAGGATACACAATAATATATACCTGGCTAATAAATCAGTGACTTCTCTATTCAGAAAATTACCACACACCTAAGTACACTACAAAAACAGCAAAGACTTAACTTTCCCAGACCATTACCAACCACTATCACACGCCAACAGCTACTGAGCTGCGCCACGCGTGCATGCCTTCACCTGAAGTGTCACTTAAACACAATAGCCAGAACGCGTCTGACAAAAGCTCTTACGGACACTCTGACATACGGAGATAATCACTCCCAGACACGTATAAACATAAGTGTATAATATCTTGTACAATCTAAAACATAACTCGGTATACACGAATTTCGTAATAAAGAAAACAATACATGATCTAATCAATTATCAACAGTGACGCCACACATGAAATTTTCCCTGCCATAAACCTGTCCAACTAAACATACCCGCACATGACCCCCCTTCATACAATTGAATACACTATGCTACAATATACTACACTGTCATTACTGACACATGTCAGCGTGATGCAAATATAAAGTAATATATGTATGCGACAGAAATAATGATATGCAAATTTTATCCTATAATTAAACTGACGTGTGATGTATATATAATTGTTCATATATTATACACAGCGAGAATCAGGTAACTTCTTGATTCGTAACAAGTTCATCTAAAGAAAAGAATTGCTGCTCATGTTTCCTCCCTTCCATGAGTGTTTCTGGACTCCGAAGTTATCTCTCGGGGATTTAGGTTACTTATACTTAGTAGTTTAACTCTCATCCCGTGTGCTGCTGTTGCTTCCCTTTGCAGATCATCTTTTCATGCTTTGCTTTTGTCCTCATATACCTATTTGGTATATGTGGGGGTGAAATGATGAGTATTTAAAAATATTTCTCTTTTCCAACTGCTGCCTGAGTACCACTAATGTAGTCTTTTTTTATTGTTACTGCTCATCAGTCTATCACTATCTAGATTGCAACAAATTCCAAATAATTTATTTCAGGAGCTAATTAGTTAATTAGTTGTGAGAGGATAAATATTTTATGTTATGGGGATTGTAGTCTTGGATTCTGTTTAGAATATTTGCGAACATGACGATAAGGAACTGTCTACAGGAAGAGCAAGGATGCTGTCATCGATAGTTAAGGAGGAGAGGATGAGGCGCCAACGTCATGTTACTTCACACCATGAGCGCTCTCTGATTGGTCAAACTGGGAACACCACATCATCCAACCAATACGATTTCTAAAAACCAGGAGATACCTCATCACCGCTTCTAGAGTATCTGGCGGGAATATTGAGCCAAGCCACAATATTTGCTGCAGTGTCCACTCTCACTTCCTCCCCCATCAAAGTTAAAACTTAATTAATTCAGTTCTTTGGCATTTTCCCTCCGTCTAAACGTTATTAAACGAAACTAGGCGACTTCTTGGCTATTTACAAGGGAGAGTATTTAGGCGGTCTACATAACTCATGTGACACGTCTGTGTTTCCAGCTTCCAAATACTCTCGTTCTACGTTTTCATTATTTAAATTTTGCTTTCATGTCTGCTTTATCAATCCGCCTTAGTATTTTGTATATCATTGTCATGCTTGACTTACTGCATCTCTCTCTTCCACTGTAGTGTGGTTCAGTTCCTTCTGCATAACTCAGTCCACCTAACTCTGAAACGAGCCTTATTACATATGTTGGTCCTTTTCAGTTTTGTTTTCTCTTTCTTTAGGTAGGGGTTCCATACAGGTACAACACACTCAATAATTTGTCTCACAAATGCTGTATACAGCACACAGAAGGAATTATTATGGGAATTCCGAAAGGATAACCGGGTTTATGCCAGCTTAGCAAATGCCGCTATTGTCCTTCTGCTGATGAGTACTTCCGGTGTTAGGTCCCGAGTTAGGTCCACTCCTGTGTCTTTCTCTTTTTCAGAAATCGGAAGTTGCTTTCCCATCATTCTTTACTGCAGCTGAGGTCTTCTTTCTCCAATCCCTATCGTCTTACCATTTCATTTGTCTGGGTTAAAGTCTTGTAGCCATTTCTCAGAAAATCTCTGGAGATTGTAATGTCTTATAAAGTATCTCAGTCCTCGTTAATTCTGGTTCGCCTCATTACCTTAGCATAGTCAGCAAACATTGACAAGAATGCGTTTACTTATTGAGTTACATCGTCCATATATTAGGAAGAGGATGGGCCCCTAGTACCTCCCCTTTAGGAGCTTCATTCGTTACCTCTCTCTGGTCTGATAGCTCTGCTCTTACTATGACTCTTTGCCATCTTCTAGAAAGGTAATCCATCACCCATTTAATACTCTTCTCCATACACCTGCCAATTTTCTAGTTTGTATAGAAACAAATGCCTGCTTCTTCACAAGCATCGCTTGTGAAAAGCATGTCAAAAGCTTCTGGGCAATCCACCAAAATGCAGTCTACCCAGCCCTCATATATCCTGGTTTTTGTCATCTTGTCGTAGAACTCTAATAAAGCTGATCAAGCAACATTTTTCTTCGTTGAATCCATGTCGATTCTTGGAAACTAGATTCACATTTTCTAAATTTTCTGTTAGCCTTCTGTTAATGTCTTCCATCTTACAGGGAATACTTGTTAGTGACACCAGTCTCTAGTTCTGTGTTTTTTTTTTCCTTCTTTATTGTATACAGATACCATATTTGTCACTTTACAAATGTCAGAAAACTCTTCCATGTTTAATTAGGAGTTGAAGACCACACAATGCTCCATGGGCCTCGTTTAGGATCCATGGAGAGATCATATCAGGGTTTTTTTTTCACATCCATCTCCTTTAAGTGTTTCTTTGCTTCTGGTGACATTTCAGATTTGATCAGTGTTTAGTCAGGTATCGCCTGTTCCATTAGAAGTAATGTATCTCAGGGAAATTCAGTTTCTGTCTAAAAATCTTACTAGGAACTTTAATTCAGTTTTCACACTTCCTTATCATTCTTTACTTTGAGTTCCTCTTCTCTTACGTAGCCTGATCCCTTGTTCATTTACCAACATCTCCCTCCACATGTGGATATCTATAGTTATTTAGGCTGATATTTGGCCCTGTGTGATATAACGCTGTAATGTTGCTTCTCAGCTCCTCTCTCAATTTCTGTCAACTCGTTTCATCTCTCTTGTATATATGTAGCGGTTCTCCTCTGTTCTGCTCTCTTTGTATTTCTTACATGCTGTTTTACTTCCCCATTTTGCCTCTTAGTATGGTCACTTAAAAATAGAAAGCTTTTCTCTCTGCTCCTTTATTCCTAGGAGGTAGAATAAATCATCTTTCAACTTCTTTGTGTTGGTTAGTTATGAAGTTAGTCCTACCTTGAGATGTCTATTTTCCTTACTTCTGTTTCCAATGGTATTCTGGAATTCTTACAAAGAATTCTGTTACCATCTGGTTCTCACCTATATCGAAAGTCTTTCATTACCATCTTCTCTTCTTGGCACATCCTTAATTATAACTGTAAACTAAAATACCCATTCACAATGGTCACTTGTACCTATTTGCATTTCATGTTCAATGTTTTCAATGTCAATTTTGCTTTCTGTGCAGTCTGATCCAGTCTTATTGGTTGGTCTGTCCCTCACCAACATGTTTCCATCTAACCACGTTGTGTTAGGGAAGTTTCTACAATTTCTAGCATTTTTGCCCTCCACGTTTCTTCTGTCCCTCTCGGATATACTGATTTTCAGTCAATTTGTCTATGATCGAAGCCTCCTATTATTAGTAGCTTTGCCCTCAATCTATAGGATAATTTACCCACACTTTGTATGCTGTTTATGCAAGCTCATTTTGCATTCTCGTAATCTTGTCTGTGTCCTATGATTCTTTGGAGAGATTGTACTCACTTAATTATCCCATAATTTTGAGTGTATGTGTGCGCATGTATGTACTCACTTAGTTGTACACACTTAGTTGTGCTTGCGGGGCTTGATCTTTGGCTCTTTGGTCTCGCCTCTCAACTGGTGTGCAGATTCCCGAGCCTATTGGACTCTATCAAATCTACGTTTAAAACTGTGTATAGAGTCAGCCTCCACCACATCACTGCCTAATACATTCCATTTGTTAACTACTCTCACATTGAAAACATTATTTGTAATGTCTCTGTGGCTCATTTAGGTACTCAGTTTCCACCTGTGTCCCCTTGTTCGTGTTCCTCCCATGCTAAATAGTTTGTCTTTGAACACCCTGTCAATTCCCATGAGAATTTTGCAGGTGGTGATCATCTCTCCCTTTACTCTTCTGTCTTCCAGGAATGTGAGGTACAGCTCCCATAGTCTTTCCTCGTAGCTCATACCTCTCAGTTCTGGGAAAAATATGGTGGCCTACCTCTGAATCCTCTCTAACTTTGTCCTGTTTTCTCCTAGTTTAATTCACCTAGTTGTGCTTACCGGGTTTGAGCTTTGCTCTTTTGGCCCACCTGTCAACTATCAATCAATCAGCTGTTACTTACTATTTTTCACACACACACACACACACACACACACACACACACACACACACACACACACACACACACACACACACACACACACACACACACACACACACACACACACACACACACACACACACACACACACACACACACACACAAACAATGTTCACTAACAATTCAATGTTATTCAAGGCAATGTACACTAACATAGATGGGGTTACAAATAAAACAAGTGAACTCGGAGAATGGGCACTAGAAGAAAACCCACACATAGTAGCACTCACAGAAACAAAGCTAACGAAAACTATAACAAATGCAGTGTTTCCACAGGGCTACTCTGTAGTGAGGAAAGAGAGAGAAGGGAGAGGAGGAGGTGGTGTAGCTTTGCTACTAAGAGAAGGTTGGAGTTTCGAAGAGATGGTAATTCAGAACTGTGAAGGTTTCAGTGACTACATATCAGGCACCATAGCAACTGGAGGACAGAAAATTATAGTAGTAGTCATATATAACCCCCCACCGAATGTCAGAGGACCCAGACAGGAATATGATAGAAACAACTTGGCCACCATCAATATAATAGAGAGAGCAGCTTCTGTGGCTAGCAGGAACGGTTACAGACTACTAATCATGGGAGACTTCAACCATGGGAAGATAGATTGGGGGAACAGAGACCCACATGAAGGCCCAGACACATGGAGAGCTAAGCTGCTGGATGTAGCAACAAGAAACTTTCTAAGTCAACACGTCAAGGGACCGACAAAAATGAGAGGAGGGGATGAACCAGCCTTGCTTGATCTGATATTTACCCTAAATGAGTCGAATATAAGGGAAGTTAAGTTGGAAGCGCCCTTGGGAATGAGTGATCACAGTGTATTGAGCTTTGAGTACCTGGTTGAGCTAGGAATAATCACCCCCAAAAAAGAACTGGGAAACAAAGGGCTGGCATACCGAAAGGGAAACTATGAGATGAATAAATTCCTATGGGATATACATTGGGACACAGAACTCGGAACCAAGTCCATACAAGACATGATGGACTATGTCACCCAAAAATGTCAGGAGGCTGTAAGCAGGTTTGTCCCTGCCCGACAGGAAAAAACAGAGAAGCAAAGGAAGAATCCGTGGTTTAATTGGGAATGTAAGAAAGCAAAGGAGCTGAACAAAAGGGCATGGAGGAACTTCCGTAATAACAGAACACCAGAAAGTAGAGAGAGATACCAAAGAACCAGGAACGAGTATGTTAGTGTGAGAAGAGCAGCTGAGAAAAGGTATGAAAATGATATAGCTAATAAAGCCAAGACCGAACCAAAGCTACTACACAGTCACATCAGGAGGAAGACAACAGTGAAGGAACAGGTGATGAAACTTAGGGTGGGCGAGGACAGGTACACAGAGAATGACAAAGAGGTGTGTGAAGAACTCAACAAAAGGTTCCAGGAGGTCTTTACAATAGAACAGGGAGAAGTCTCGACGCTACAAGAGGTGGCAGCAAACCAGGTGACCTTGGAAAGGTTCGAAATTACAAGAGATGAGGTCAAGAAGCACCTATTGGAGCTGGATGTGAGAAAAGCTGTTGGGTCGGACGGAATCTCACCATGGGTATTGAAAGAGTGTGCAGGAGCACTTGGCTTGCCAATCTCCATAGTGTATAGTAGGTCACTGGAAACGGGAGACCTACCAGAAATATGGAAGACTGCTAATGTAGTACCAATATACAAAAAGGGTGACAGACAAGAACTACAGGCCAGTGTCCTTAACTTGTATACCATGCAAGGTGATGGAGAAGATTGTGAGAAAAAACCTAGTAACACATCTGGAGAGAAGAGACTTCGTGACAACCCATCAACATGGGTTCAGGGAGGGTAAATCTTGCCTTACCGGCTTGATAGAATTCTACGATCAGGTGACAAAGATTAAGCAAGAAAGAGAAGGATGGGCGGACTGCATTTTTTTTGAACTGTCGGAAAACCTTTGACACAGTACCCCATAAAAGGCTGATGCATAAGCTGGAGAAACAGGCAGGAGTAACTGGTAGGGCGCTCTAGTGGATAAGGGAGTACCTAAGCAATAGGAAGTAGAGAGTTACAGTAAGGGGTGAGACCTCAGACTGGCGTAAAGTCACCAGTGGAGTCCCACAGGGCTCTGTGCTTGGACTTATCTTGTTTCTGATATACGTAAATGATCTCCCAGAAGGTATAGACTCATTCCTCTCAATGTTTGCTGACGACGCCAAAATTATGAGAAGGATTAAGACAGAGGAGGACAGCTTGAGGCTTCAAGAAGACCTGGACAAGCTGCAGGAATGATCGAACAAATGGCTGTTAGAGTTTATCCCAAGCAAATGTAATGTAATGAAGATAGGAGTAGGGAGCAGGAGACCAGATGCAAGGTATCATTTGGGAGATGAGATACTTAACGAATCAGAGAGAGAGAAAGACCTGGGGGTTGGTATCACGCCAGACCTGTCCCTTGAAGCTCATATCAAGAGGATAACATCAGCAGCATATGCCAGGTTGGCTAACATAAGAACGGCCTTTAGAAACTTGTGTAAGGAATCTTTCAGAACATTATATACCACATATGTCAGACCAATCCTGGAGTATGCGGCTCCAGCATGGAGTCCATATCTAGTCAAGCATAAGACTAAACTGGAAAAGGTTCAAAGGTTTGCCACCAGACTAGTACTCGAGCTGAGAGGTATGAGCTACGAGGAGAGACTACGGGAATTAAGCCTCACTTCGTTGAAAGACAGAAGAGTTAGGGGGACATGATCACCACATTCAAGATTCTCAAGGGAATCGACAGGGTTGATAAAGACAGGCTATTTAACACAAGGGGCACATGCACTAGGGGACACAGGTGGAAACTGAATGCCCAAATGAGCTTCAGAGATATTAGAAAGAACTTTTTTAGTGTCAGAGTGGTTGACAAATGGAATGCATTAGGAAGTAATGTGGTGGAGGCTGACTCCATACACAGTTTCAAGTGTAGATATGATAGAGCCCAGTAGACTCAGGAACCTGTACACCTGTTGATTGACGGTTGAGAGGCGGGACCAAAGAGCCAGAGCTCAACCCCCGCAAGCACAACTAGGTGAGTACAACTAGGTGAGTACACACACACGCACACACACACATACTCTCACCCTTTTTGAATATTAGGACTACATTAGCAGTCTTCCAGCTTTCCGGTAGGTTTCCTGTTTCCAGTTACCTGTTATACACCAAAGAGAGTGGAACACCCATGGATTCTGCACCCTCTTTTAGTATCCATGGCTAGAGTCTGTCAGGCCCAACAAAAATTGCCACATTCACCTGCAAGAGTTTCATTTTGACCTCATCACATGTAAGCTCAAATTCCTCCATGGTCGCTTGGTTTACCGTCTCCTCTCTTAGTACAAGAGCTTTTCCTTGCCCTATTGTGAAGACCTGGATTTGGTGATCAGTTCTTTAAACACCTCCTTGTCATTCTCTGTGTATCTCTTTGTGAAGGGGATGGTTCACCAGCTCACTTTCACTGGTGCTCTTCTGCCTGTGGCAGCCAGTACACTGGCTAAGTGCACTTGTTAAGTGCGCGAACTTAAGTTTGGTAACCAGTACCCGAAACATCTTGTGTTTGGGCTCATGTGAGAGCCCCAGTCATTTGCATTCCAGAAATGTTACCCTGGCCGGGGTAACAGGGCAACATGTCTGTGGTCAGAGGTATTGCCAATAGCATCTTTTCATTGTATGGCTTCAACCCGTTCTCGCAAATTCATAAAGTCAATATTGACTTATTAACTACGTGCATAGGTGATATACTAAACATAATAGATACCCCTAAAAAGATTCATAGAAAACACCGACCTTACCTAACCCTTGTTAGTATCTTAAGATAAGCATCTTATTGCTTCGTAATAAGATATCTTAAGATAAGCATCTTATTGCTTCGTAATTACAATTATTACTTAACCTATACCTATTATAGGTTAGGTAATAATTGTAATTACGAAGCAATAAGATGCTTATCTTAAGATACTAACAAGGGTTAGGTAAGGTCGGTGTTTTCTATGAATCTTTTTAGGGGTATCTATTATGTTTAGTATATCACCTATGCACGTAGTTAATAAGTCAATATTGACTTTATGAATTTGCGAGAACGGGTTGATGGCTTGGAGGGAGGACTCACGATTTGCGCGGGAATCTTGAGAGGCCTGGGACAGCGCGGTGTGAGAGTGAGCCAACCGCCACTCCACCAGCTGAGTGTCCACGGCTACAGCCGCCATTTTTAAGTCACCACAGGGCTATACTACACCGTCTCTGATTGGTTGAGAGGGGTAGGCCGTTGTGTGCCTCCCTCTGATTTTTCTTTTGAGGCAGAGTCCGGGAAGCCGGTGTTCCTGCCTCAAGGCATCATTCTGCTCCAGTCGCCACCACAGCCTGACGTCTCTCTCTTGCCCATTCGGCCAAATTGGGCAAGACGACGTCGTGGTGACTGTCTCCTCAGCTTCTCTACTGCCGCCTCCACCAAGACCGCTAGCGGCACAGACAGAATCCAGCTGGAGACCTCGTCGAGGGGGTAGATAGATAGGGAACAATTGAGAGAAATCTTGAATCGAGGGTAGGTGTTCAATTGCTTTGAATTTTTGACACAACGTTCCATTCAAATAGGCGCGTCTTTTTATATACCTAATGTATAGATGTCACACCTGTGACAGGTAAAAACATGCGTTTTTGAAAAACAGCGCCATCTGTTGCACATAATGGCAACATGCATGCTATACAAAATATGTCAAGAATTCAATTTCAATGTTTGCGATTGCATTGATAAATTTTATTTTCATATATTTCGAATTATTTTATTTTTTATTGAATTATTTTGTGTGAAATTGTGTTGGAATTGAGCTGTGTTGTTTACCATACCGTTCACTTCGTATGTATAAGTAAAGATCCCACACCTGTGACAAGTAAAACTATGCTTTTCTTGACAAACAGCACCATCTGTTGCCTGAAAGAGCAACACACATGCTATACTAAATATGTTACAATTCCATTTCAATATTTCTGATTGCATTGATAAATTGCATTTTCATAGATTTTGATTTATTTTCATTTTGATTTAATTATTTTGTGTGAATTGCGTTGGAATTGATCTGTGTTGTTTACCATACCATTCACTTCGTGAGTATTGTTATATTTTTTATTTTTTAATCTGTATAAATACAAATGGAAATGTTCGTTTGTTCAAAATCGCTAATCTCCGAAAGTTTTTCACCGATTGCTTTTAAATTTTCACACAATGTTCCATTCGCATCCGGCCAGGTTTTTATATACATACTATATAGATATCATGTCTTTGATGGTAAAAAAAAAACATGCTTTTTCTGAAAAACTTTTTTTTTATGTGTTTTTCAAGTGAGGAAAATCTTCGAAACCTCTTTACCGATTGCTTGGAAATTTTGACACAACGTTGCATTCGAATAGGCGCATCTTTTTATATATCTACTATATACATGCCTCACGTGTCTCAGTAAAAAAAAAATGTTTTTTTTAAACAGTACCATCTGTTGGACGTAAGAGCAAATTACGCTGTAATTTCCGAAAGTTCTACACCGATTGCTCTGAAATTTTGACACAGCGTTGCATTCGAATTAGTGCATCTTTTTTATACCTACTATATAGATACTACACCTGTGACAGATAAAAACATGCGTTTTTGAAAAACAGCGCCATCTGTTGCACATAACTGCAACATGCACGCTATACTAAATATGTCATAAATTCCACTTCAGTGTTTCCGATTGCATTGATAAATGTTATTTTCATAGATTTCGATTTATTTTGTTTTTTATTGAATTATTTTGTATGACATTGTGTTAGAATTGAGCTGTGTTGTTTATCATACCGTTCATTTTGTAAGTATAGATCCCACACCTGTGACAGGTAAAACTATGCTTTTCTTGACAAACACAACCATTTGTTGCATGTAAGAGCAACACACATGCTATACTAAATATGTTACAATTCCATTTCAATGTTTCTGATTGCATTGATAAACTGAATTTTCATAGATTTTGATTTATTTTCCTTTTGATTTAAATATTTTGTGAATTGTGTTGGAATTGAGCTGTGTTGTTTACCATACCGTTCAGTTCGTAAGTATAAGTATAGATGCCACACTTGTGACAGGTAAAACTATGCTTTTCTTGAAAAACAGCGTCCTCTGTTGCATGTAAGAGGAACATTCATGCTATACTACATATGTTACATTTCCATTTCAGTGTTTCTGATTGCATTGATTAATAGAATTTTCATTGAATTTGATTATTTTTAATTTTGATTTAATTTTTTTCTGTGAATTGCGTTGGAATTGAGCTGTGTTGTTTACCATACCATTCATTTCGTGTGTATAGTTTATTTTTTTTTTTTTACTTTTTCATATTTTCATTTCATTTTTTTACTGTTTTTCTTATATTTCAGTGATGGGGACATCAGATCACTTGATGTTCCCAATTTTCTGATGGGAACATCAGACCATTTGGTAAGGCATTGGACAAGGGAGTGAGGAATGGTGGGGATGATGAGGGGGTAATCGTGGGGAAGGACGAGGAGACGGGGGAGTTTGGGATAGTGGGGATGAGGGGATGGGGGAGTGGAGAATAGTGTTGAGGACAAAGGGACATGGCAGAGTGGGACATGGCAGAAGGAAGAGGGGAGGGTGGAGTCGGGAATGGTGGGGAGGGTGAGGGGATGGTTGAGTGGGGAATGGTTGAGAGGCTGAAGAGACGGGTGAGCGGGAATGACGGGAATGACTGGGGGACAGGGAAGGTTGCAGTGGCTTAGTAAAGCACACGCGTTGCTGAGCCACAGCAACGCGTGGCCGGGTACTGCTGGTATATATGTATATATATACACACATATATATATATATATATATATATATATATATATATATATATATATATATATATATATATATATATATATATATATATATATATATATACCTAGATAAATATATATATATATATATATATATATATATATATATATATATATATATTTTGTGTGACATGTAACGTAATTTTGGTATTATTGTGGTGAGTGACGAGGCTGTTGGTAGTGACAGCCGTCGCTCTGTCGAGTAACGTCAAATTCTCGGGAGTGTTTATCGACCCGTGGGATCGCTAACTCACTCACCCAAGTGATTTAGCAGTTGTGTTCTCCTTAGTGATCTCATTAACGTTTTACAGCTTTAGGCTGCATGTGTCAGCAGTAACAATTTATATGATCGTTATGTCACGAAGCCCGGCAGGGGAGCCGGTGGCTGAGCAAACAGAACACTGGGCACGTGATCCTGTGGTCCGGTGTTCGATTACGAGCGCCGGAGAGAAACGATGGACACAGTTTCTTTCATCCTGATGCCCCTGTTACCTAGCAGTATATAGGTACCTGGGAGTTAGTCAGCGGTCACGGGCTGTTTCCTGGGGGTGGAGGCCTGGTCAAGGACCGGGCCACAGCGACACTAAAGCCCCAAAATCATCTCAAGATAACCTCAAGAAGAAGCCCAGTGTTATTGTGTGTTATTTATTATGGTGATTGCAATGTGTGGACCAATGTTCTAAGTGGTAATTAAAGCACTGGGGTCATTTGCAACAGTAAGTAAGTGTTGGGCAGTGTACTAATATAGTTTGATTTAGTGCACGTGCCGTGTGTGTTATTGCAAAGGACTTGTGATTGTTGCTAGTGTTGATCAATCACCAGGGTGTGCTTTGCAGTTCAGTAAATCATTGTGGGGCCATGTTCTTGAGGGTTCATGTTTTGAGGGTTATTTACTGGGTTTCTGCAGTATTGTCATTAAAATTAGATTGTAGCGTAAATCACTGTGATTTGTTAGTGTGATTATCATTGTCGTCGGTGAACTCGGCTGAAGACGAGTACTTGGGTTTTATATTCTCCTGTTATCTGGTAGGACATCGAAGTCCAGTATTCAGTAAGGTGATTGCGAGGCAATTAATATAACGTAACCAAGGGAACGCCCATTGCTTTAAGAGAATCTGTTCTTTGACAATTTGAGTAACTTAGGATACGTTTGGGTTAATTATTTTTCCTGCAAGCAGCTACGGTAGTGTCAGGGGTAGCCTAGCCATCAGCCAGATAAGAATTTGAGTATTGTCTGTCGTAATTAACGGTTAGTGGGCCGGGTAATTGACGTGTTTCAGGAAGTCAAAGTATTTAACTTCGATCTGTGTTGATCGACTCACACGAAGGCTCCATTATTCCATTAACGTAACGTCGTTATTTATCTGTCCGGAAGTACCGGCACTTCATTGATTCGTGGGAAGAAAAACGTCATTTTAGAATAACGTGAACGTGGTGATCAGCGTCCTTAATCACCTGAATTGGGCCGTGTAGGCTCAGACGGAATTCATTCCTTAATGTAAATTGCTGAGCCAGTGTGAAAGGTTGCGTATTTAATTGTTTATTTATTGATCTTGAGGATAGTAATTAATTGCTCTAAAGGTAATCACGAGTGATTATCGTTCTCTTAGCACTTCGGCCATTGTAAAATCAGAGTTTACCATCGTTGAGTGATAGTAACCGATAACGTAAATTAACGTGAATAGTAAAGAGATTAATCAGTTGTCTGGAAGTACAGAGATTAATGGGATTTACTCACTGAATATTCTACGGATAGAGTGATTGTGTAATTTCCGCGTTACTAGCGGCAGTAGTAAGATTTATTAAGTTAACGTAAAGGTTATTTTGTTATTAACGTAAATCAAATTGTTATTGATTGTTGATCGTCCGTGGGACGGAGTGTTAACGTAAGGATTAATTGTGGAAGGGTTGCTGGAGTTGCCAGTGAACCCATTAGTCATTGATGTGTCATTGACAGGCTACTGATTTGATTTTATTGCAACCGCTAGTACAGGTGTAGACTGCACAGGGCGTAGAACAGTTAGGAGGTTACTGGAGACGTTTCTCAGAACCTACTGTGTCATAGTTGCAGGTGTGATTATTGATCTGTATCTTGCTTCATTGATTCCTCTGTGGTCACGCTTATGTTCGAGTTAGTTCATTATGCAGTCCGAGGGGCTGGTGTCTAGCTGCCATTGATAGTGTCACAGGAAGGATTTCTTGTAAAGACATTGATATTTTTGTTAGTTTTGTTGTAGTAGTTAGTACTTTATTGAATAAACTAAGTTGTTATGTTGAACACTGCCTTTTCGTTACACTCCACACATTTATATGGTTCTGCAAGTGTACTGTCACACTCGACTATTATAGTGAGGCTGATTCTTAAGTTTTGGACTAAATATACGGAGCCACACAACAATAAATTATTGTTGTGAGAGCCCAGGACCTACTCGCTAGATTAGCTTCGGCGAATGGCGAAGGTCGTCGGCCCAAGTGGAGGGGATTTCATCTTTTTGGGGTCTCGGCGTTTGCTCGCGCCTAGTCAATTGTTCATAAATGGTCCCAAAGTGAGGAAAGAGCTGCTTACTATACTGGTGTGTTAGTTAAGCAAGTCCTTCCTCAGGCGACCTAATTGAATATCACGACAGGAATACAGGTTAAAAGAACTAATGAAAATTCTTTGAAATTTTCCGAGTTATATTCTTCATTACCCATGTTCCATTTTTCTTAAACTCTCACATCATGGCGCCCAGCGTGGAGCCGTAGACTTTCAGTTAATACTCAGAAAAGTAAGACTCATCAAGTCGAGAAACCTAGGAAGAAAGGTGTGCTGAACATCGCAGAACAATATTGCTGTGGGTGTGGTTTGTTATCGGTTAGCACGATTAGGTACACACACACCACACACACAGAATGGATGAGAATTATAGGTAAGAGTACATGTCTCTGTACGTGGCTAGGTATGGCGTGCTGCCAGATGATATAGACATTCTCCCGGATGAGGAATGTCGGCAGTATGTCGAGAGCCATAGGGCCAATGTACGGCATATTCGTCTAGAAGAAGCAAACAGAAGTGATCTAGGGGACAAGGGAGTTCTCCTAGCCGACCGTGGTATAGTCAGTAAACAAGAGGGTGTGAGACTGAGTCCACCCCAGGGAAAGGAAGGGGAGTCGCGACCCCAGCCTAAGCTAAGGACTGATTCCTTGGGCCACAGAAACGTTCGTTAGAAGAAGTCAATCAGATACCAGAACAACCTCTCAGGAGGGGGACTGAACAACCCCAGGAGGAAATTACTCTAGAGAAACTAGGAGCTCTAGCTGATGCTTTGGAATTCCCAGGAGAGGTTTAGGCCAAATTTGTAGCCGACATGTGGAATGCCCACCACGACAGGTTGACAAGATTGGAAATTGCAAGAGTGGAATTCAAGGCAAGGACGGGGAGTCAAACCCCTCCTGCCGTGCCAAGTTCAGAGGTACGGGCGCTGCCAGTAGAGATACCTCCTCTATTGCCAAGTGAGAAGAAGATCGATCTTAGGGATGCATACCTAGATCGATGTGTTACAAAGGTTGAACAGTTTATTCCAGCTCAGAATAGTGAAGTCAAATCTGAAAGTAAGTCTAAAGGACACCAACACAAACCCAAGGTTAAAGGACCCCAGTGATTCACATCCAACATGACAGATCATCGAGCAGCTAAGTTCCCGAGCAGCACTAGGCTTAAGACTAAGAAGGTGACCAAGGGGCAATTACAGGCATGAGTACCGTGAGAGGTGATGCCCTAAGACAACCACTCGACGAGTTAATGGGCAATGGACGAGTGTTTTTCGAGACCGGGGTGCTACAGTTAACATGGTCAGGAACAGTTTGGTTGAGCCTGAGAGTAGAACATGTCGAACCCTCCGTGTCCAGTACCCAGATGGCACTGGTAAGGACATGGAAGAAGTGTCCGTGTTGGTAGACACCCCATATATCAAAGGTAAGATCAAAGCTGCGCTTAGTAGAAAAGCAGTGTATGGACTTTTGATAGGTACTACTCCTGGTATAGAGGACCAGGTGGGTCTGTCTTGTGGAAATGACCCAGAGGAAACAGGAACAGGTGAGAGGAAGGTTAAACCCGCTGGCGTTGACACCAAGCGTCAGCCGGCTGGTCGAGCAGAGATCACCGCCGCCCAGACAGAAGAAGAGGTGCAGCAGGTGAAAAGAAACTGGAGCCATCCTTCTCTCCCTATTGCACAGAAAACGAGAACTGACTCAGAGGGACTCAGATGGGTCACACCAGCTAACGGCGATGTCACACGGCCGCCAGCTGAGGAAGTCAAAGACGCCTCTTATCAGGCGGAAGATCAGATGCATGAGGTAAAAGGAAAAAAGAACAATTTTCCTTCTTGCATTTCACAGAAAACGGGGCTGAGCCCAGTGAGACGGGTGTGGCCAGGATCAGGTGATCCCGCCATGACCTGTCGACCAGCCAGACCCGCGAGGGTTAACACCACTCAGGAGAGTAAACGTCTGCTGGATGTTTCCAGTGGTGAGGCTAAGGTAGCTGTGGTTCCTTCAAGTGAAGTGGATATTCTGTACCAATCTTTCAGGCTGTTAGAAGATTGTTCGGCCAAACGAACGGACACTGAGAGATTGAAGAACGAGCAGGTCAGTGAACCAGTGCTCAGTGACGGGACAGGTTTGACAGCTTCTGAAGAGGCCTTAGCCCAGTCAACTCAGTTGGTAGAGCAACCCGGTCTGAGAGTGACAGACATACAGGAAGAAAGACCCTGTCACCTGGACGTCATAACAGTCTGCTAACTGTCGGAATTGTGCCGATAGAATAGGGAAGGTGTGTAGTCTGTACTTCATGGGTAAGTCCATCCCAGTGTGCTACCCATTGTGTCCAGTATGACAAAGACCTAGGGGTCAAGAGTGTGAAGGGGCTGAGGAAAGAATGCTTCGAGGCGTGGAGCCGGCTTACCCTGGTCCCAGAACCTGAGCACGACCGTCCTAGTGTCAGGAAGCACCACCCTGGATGAGCCAGGAGCGTCACACCTTGTCCCGCGAGCCGCCGACGTCAACAGAAAACGAGGAACCCCGCCAGTCAACTCCAGCTGCCGTGCACTTACGAGCACAAGCGTAAGTGGCTGGTGATTTAGATAAAATTTTCCTCCTGGAAATTTTATCTTTCTGGTGGGTAGTTGATGTGAGAGGATGGTTCACCAGCTTACTTACAATGGTGCTCTTCTGCCTGTGGCAGTCAGTACACTTGCTGATTGATGCACTTGCTTTCTTAAGTTTCTAAGGGCAATTCAGATGTTAGTCAGCCTCGCATACGCCGCTGATGATATCTTTTTGATGTGAGCTTCATGAGACACATTCGGCGAGAAATAATTCATTATGTCTCAGCCTTAAGCTTAAACCAAAGTGAATTACAAAGAGGTTCAATAAATCTGTTGCGTTTTTTATTTTGACAATTTTAATAATAATTAAACATATTTTCTGTCTTAAAATTATTAAGTTACATTTAGTTCTGGCTTTTATATGGGTAAAAGGTAAAACTGTTTACCTCCCTATGGCTGTTATGTAAAAAAATATGAAAATGTTCACACTTATGTTTCAAGATTCATGAAACCGTCTTTTCACAACCCATCCTCGACTCAAGTCCATTACATTCAGCGGTCAACCCCACAGACGCATTCATAAATTTTAACATGCTGTTCATTCAAAACGGGAATTTTCTCAAGTATAAATTAATATTATAATATATTAGGATATTGTGTATAAATAGGCATAGGTTAGGTTAGGTCAGGTGTTTAGGTTCTGTTGGCGATTATTTGTATTTGTAGTACGTGGGTGAAGCATTTACAGCGTTGTGGTTCGAACAAAATTCGTCAGTGAAGCACTTGTTCCGGATATGTTCGAACGTCAGCAGTTGTGAGTCGTGTGTAAACCGCTTTTCATTCATAAACAGGGGGTTTGGCGGGTGCATGGAATCACTTTTGGATCTTTGTTTGGAGGATGGGCTGCTTTTCAATAGTTCAGCTTCCATAAACTTTGATCTCTAGATCGGTCATAAATAACATAGGCTTCCAATTTGACGTCAATTAGAATAAGCAGAGCTGGATAACAAAGTAAATGCATATCGTGAGTATGCTTGCTCTTAAATCACCCCACATAAAATACTCCATTATTTTGTATGCATGATTTTAACTTTTTTTTTATCGATGTAGTCATAACTAAGGGATATGTAATATAAATCACTATAGGTCACTCTCTCTTCAGTTGTACACGGTGCAGAAAATGTTGCTGAGTTTATTATCATTCCATTTCCACAGAGGAGCATTATGACGACGAGCCGTGTTACAAGTGTGAGCGAGCGCGCCATGTTCGTGAATCTGTGGGTGGGTGGCATGTCCTTCCGGGCCATCGCTGTGTCGTCTGGCGTGAGTGTGTCGACGGTGTTCAGATGGATACACCGCTGGCTCCGGGAGGGCAACGTCGACTCCAGACGCAAATAAAAGATTCTTTGGAATAATGCAACAAATAACGCATTATTTACCCTTTGTAGAAGCCCTTTACTTACTGAGAATCAAACACCATTTACAGATTTCCAGCTTTTATCAAAAATGGTTTTGAAAGAAAATGTTTTCACGTTTCGTCCATTGGAAAAAAATAATTCCATTCGAAACCTCTTGCGCTAACGACTAAATATCTCTTGAGGCGATAAACAACTCACAAGCAAAAAATGAATTATAACTTGAAGTAAATTAAGTCAGTAAAGCTTCTATAAATATGAAGCAGATTAATGTCTCGCAAAACATTTTCATATACTGTATTTTCAGAATTTATAACCTTCCAATAATAGATAAATTTTAAAACCAATGAAATTTTACACCAGCAGAACACGGCCTCCCCTATAATGACAATAAATTTTACATAATAACTTCAAAATATTCCTTCTGAGTGATAATTTATTAATTGTGATATTATTCCAATTGAAATTAATTTTGTCTATTTTGAATTTTTGAATATATATCGGTCTATATATCAACCTAAAATTTGTGTAAATTAGAGAAAAAATATAAAAAACAGATGCACAAATAACTCGTAATTCTGTGGCGCGGGTTCGATTCCCGCACGAGGCAGAAACAAATGGGCAAAGTTTCTTTCACCCTGAATGCCCCTGTTACCTAGCAGTAAATAGGTACCTGGGAGTTAGTCAGCTGTCACGGGCTGCTTCCTGGGGGTGGAGGCCTGGTCGAGGACCGGGCCGCGGGGACACTAAAGCCCCGAAATCATCTCAAGATAACCTCAAGATAAATAAATCGTATGTGAGCCTACTGACTGTAACTAAAACAATCTAGACAATCACAATCCCCTCAAACGCAAGCGAACTGAAAGAAAAATATGTATGAAGCTCATTCTATTGCAAATATAAATCGTCAATTCAAATAATGTGGATGATAAGTAGGAACTTTTACTATAACTTCATTAGTTATATTCTCAATGCTTCTAATACAGAACGAAGTGGTGCGTGTATTTCTATGCTTGTTCAAACGTGTGGTAGAGTATGGAAGCATCTTATATATGAACGCTAACTAGGCAATGCTATTCATATGCTAAGGAACATTATTTGACCTATTATCACTGCACGAGTAATTGTATTGAGACAGTAAAATACGATTAGCTCGGATATCAGTTGTCTCTTCCATGAAAGCTAAATCAATTTAAGATACTTTAGTCAAGAAAAGTTTCACAGATGATATATGTTCTGGAAGAGTAAATATTTTTAAGCAGATTATTATATTAACGTTTTGAGTATTCTGTCATAGCAATACTCATGTGTCACTGAATATTCCTACAACGTATTAGTCTTAAGATATATGCGAAACAAATGAAACTCTTTACAATGTATTATAACTCAAAACATTAAAAAAATGTTTTAAGTTGAGATTGAGGTCTATGGGAAATTGTTTTTTTTAGGTATGTTGAACTACAGTGTTAATAAAACTTTTACTACGAATGTTTTAAAGATAAATTATTTGTCCTTGGTCACATTATTTTTAAAAACAATAAAATAAAACTGAAATAGATGTATTGGAGGAAGTGGAGAGAGAGAGAGAAATCACAATGGCATGATATATTAATGACTAATATCAGACACTTGTTGCAGACTACCAAAGGAAAATGGTCAAATTTAACAAGTAAAGGCAACTGGGACATGGAACACAATTACCCCCCATATCTTTTGATTCTTGGCCTCTGGGGCAAGTGTTCTATATGCTTTCTCAAGGAATTGCGTTTTCGGCTCATGGACACTAGAGAGTGGCCAGAATACTATCAGAGCACCTCAGTGAGGCTATCCACAAGGAAACCACTTGCTACGTTTTCTCCCCCTCCCTGTCTGGCCCGTTGTTGCCGTGAGAGGGCTTGGTGCGCGGCTGCTGGAGTGTGATGCTCCATGGGACAGTCCTCTGTCCTTTTGTAGCCTTATGCTCCTGCCGCTGTCTTCTCTAATTTTGCCGGATCGCTTTTCCTTTTCCTTATGTTTCGTCTTTCCCCCACTCTTCTCCTTTCTAATTGTCCTTTCCTGCCGACCTTTTGCCTGTTTTGATTATTCTTTTGGACTTCTTCTATTTTGATCCCAGGGTGTTTGGAGGAGGCATACTCTTGCATCCATTGAACTGTAATACCCGACGTCGAGAGCGAGGGCACCCTGTTATTGTCAATCCTCCTGTCGGAAAATCCGACACCATTTAATATATCATACATACAGATAATTGTAGCTGTGTTGTATAAACAAGTTACCCATAGAAAACGTAACTTGTAGTGGAATTACCGTCTAAAGAAAACAGGATATCATCACCACATACCATTATAAATTCACCAGCTATTCTGCTGGGAATTATTCTTAAATACATTAGTCTTTGGACTTTACCATTATAAAAACATCTCATATAAATTAACTTAATTATCAATATTAAAGTAGAGTAAATGTGACCCTTCTATCACTTATTGACATCTGGACAATGTAGGCCAGGCGTCAGTGGGGAAGGAGGGCAGCCATTGTTGTTGTCACCTCCGAGACGCGTGGAGCAAATTCGGCTCCTATCATATCTGGACAATGTCGGCCAGTAGCGTCAATAGTATGGAGTGTTAGACATTGTTGTTTATATTGAGACCAGAGGCGCAGGGAGCAAATTCGGCTCCTGTTAATTTTACTTGGACGTAGTGTTATGGAAACCAAAGGTGTACTATTATCAACACGCTGTCATCAAATCAAGTTAAGTGTTCTTTCCGAAACCCATTATCTATCATTAGTGGCCATTAATGTCATTGGGTAGGGTTAGCCGGTTAGAGCACGAGATAACCTCAAACTAAAGGTAATTAAGCCAGGTCTTCATTGTTCCATGTACAGTATTTTCTCTGATATACCTGTCATATATAGGAATCTGGCTTTACAGCTAGCGCCCTTTTGACAGGTCAAGACGAGGAAGCATGCTTTGTACATCAGTTAATAGGGTGATGGAAGCTACCTCAAAGAGGGAAAATGTGGCGTCTACAACATTGTTATACCTGGTGGACTAAAGCTTGCTGTACTATAAGATAAGGAACCTTTTCAATGTATGTAGTTAATACTGTAGTTTGATTGGCTGCATATATATAATTTAATTAATATAAACCCCCGTAATGTGTAGAGGATCGATTTGTGAGATTATTGCAGAAATACAGTCCATTTATCATTATACAAATTGCTATCGAAGTATATAAATTAACGTAAATATAAATTCATATAAATTAAATAAATATAAATCTCACAGGTCGGTTCCCACATTATTTGGTCATCTTCGAACCGGATGACGGATTATTTGATCCTTTGAACCCACATTTGGTCATCTTAGTACCGGATGAACCAGTTAACCAGTGGATTCATTAAATAAACTAGTGCAGTGTGATTTAAACAAGGCCAGCCAGTCAAAGACGGCAGCGTTGCCTCAAGCCAGTTCAGGAGCCCCCCTCAACTGAGTTCAGCTTCGTCAGCGGTTTCATGCACACCCACAGATATTTGGTGGCGTGTTATTTCGTGAAATGACAGCGCTAATATTGAAGCCAGCCAAATTAGTGACTGTGTCTTCGCGATATTGTTCACGGATTTCGTGGTGTTAAATTTCGCGAGAGATTATCTACGTATTTTGTGGACTTTATTTCGCGAGGTCACTAATAATATTTAATACTTCTTGATAATATTAGAAGTTTCATAGAGGCTATTATCAATAATTGTGTATATTATTTCTCCAAAATAGAGAATCATTTAATATATATTGCACTAGTGATCACAGTATAATATTTACTAATTGCCAACCCACAACAGGGTAGGATATTAAAATTGACTAGTTGAACTATTATTGTTCATCCTAGTCCCATTATTACCATAGTCAGTTGTACTATATTGATCAACCTAACACCATTATTGAATGGTCCAGACCCTATTTTGGGTGTAATTTTTATCAACTCGAATTGAGTTGTGTATATATAATAATTTACTTATGATCATTACACCTTTGAGTGATTAATTAGTGTCTCTACCATCCTAGGGTGATATAGAAGAGCTAACCTAAAGGTACTTCCATGACACTGGTTTATCACTCAAATCATTAGTGTGTATGATTGTATATATATAATATGTATTAATTTTAAGTGCTAACCTCTAGTAGAGGTAGGATTATTGCCTAGTGAGTGCAGAATTTGACCCTAGGCTACCATCAGTGCTTGTTCAGTATTATGAGCAGCCCAAGTACCAGCCCCACAAGGCTTCACCAACTAGCCAGTATGGATAATGCAGGGAGAATGAAAAGAACCCTTGCAGGTCTTAAAGGCCACTTAACAAGACAGATCAAGAAATGTGAAGATTTGTCACAACAATATCAAGTTGATTATGCTGACCTGGAAAGCTATTATCAAGCAGCTGCAGGTAAATTTGAGCAAATCAAATGCCAAATGGCTGTCCTTGTGGGGAGAGACTACTACCATCAATTCATCGGTAGCCCTACTAAATATCAGGGTATAACCATGTTAAACTCTGCAGGAGGTAAATTACTCTCAGGCCCAGTATCAAGCCTGAGGAGACCTATGCCTGCAGATAAACAATACCAGTAGAAATCTAAATTTGTCAGCTGATTATATTTCTCCAGTAGCATTATACTAAGGAGATTACAGCTGACTATACCAACAGAGGTTGATGTTAGTATCATCATTTAAAGCTGAAGATGAGTTCATGAGGCTTCAGTGGCAAATCAGTGAACAGTAGCCTAAAACAGCTACAAGTCACTGCGACCAATATCACTGAACCCACTGCAGTCTCAGAACCATACTTTACTTTAATGATAAGCTATTCAATCTTCTGAATCAATTAACTAAATTAAACCCCAATAAATCTGATGACTGATTTGATACATTTATTATTTAATCAAGATGTATTCCATGGGCCTCAGTGTTTATATATCAGTGACCAGTTACCTGAACAAACTTCAAGTTATAACTAATGTCACTGATCTCACTGCAGTCCCTGAATCATACTTGACTGTAGTACTTGATCACATCCAGTCTTGTGGGTTAAATAATATGTAATAAGGCTTGAATATTAGCCTTTCAAGAGTTAACAGGGAAATGAAATCGCATTAGACTTCTAACCCCTGCAACTCTAGTACGGGACATCCGTCCTGTACGAACAGACACACAAATGTGTGATTACTAACTACTAACATCAAATTAATCTAATAATTCGAAGGAGAAGTATCGGTGTTCGTCTGTTCTAAATAGGACTTCGACCCGTGAGCAGCCCCTGGGGAATTATGTCGGAAAATCCGACACCATTTAATATATCATACATACAGATAATTGTAGCTGTGTTGTGTAAACAAGTTACCCATAGAAAACGTAACTTGTAGTGGAATTACCGTCTAAAGAAAACGGGATATCATCACCACATACCATTATAAATTCACCAGCTATTCTGCTGGGAATTATTCTTAAATACATTAGTCTTTGGATTTTACCATTATAAAAACATCTCATATAAATTAACTTAATTATCAATATTAAAGTAGAGTAAATGTGACTCTTCTATCACTTATTGACATCTGGACAATGTAGGCCAGGCGTCAGTGGGGAAGGAGGGCAGCCATTGTTGT
Source organism: Procambarus clarkii (assembly GCF_040958095.1). Classification (NCBI taxonomy): domain Eukaryota; kingdom Metazoa; phylum Arthropoda; class Malacostraca; order Decapoda; family Cambaridae; genus Procambarus; species Procambarus clarkii. The sequence goes on from NC_091183.1 coordinate 31,304,455, forward strand.
TGTCACCTCCGAGACGTGTGGAGCAAATTCGGCTCCTATCATATCTGGACAATGTCGGCCAGTAGCGTCAATAGTATGGAGTGTTAGACATTGTTGTTTATATTGAGACCAGAGGCGCAGGGAGCAAATTCGGCTCCTGTTAATTTTACTTGGACGTAGTGTTATGGAAACCAAAGGTGTACCATTATCAACACGCTGTCTTCAAATCAAGTTAAGTGTTCTTTCCGAAACCCATTATCTATCATTAGTGGTCATTAATGTCATTGGGTAGGGTTAGCCGATTAGAGCACGAGATAGCCTCAAACTAAAGGTAATTAAGCCAGGTCTTCATTGTTCCATGTACAGTATTTTCTCTGATATACCTGTCATATATAGGAATCTGGCTTTACAGCTAGCGCCCTTTTGACAGGTCAAGACGAGGAAGCATGCTTTGTACATCAGTTACCACGGTGATGGAAGCTACCTCAAAGAGGGAAAATGTGGCGTCTACAACCTAGTTATACCTGGTGGACTAAAGCTTGCTGTACCATAAGATAAGGAACCTTTTCAATGTATGTAGTTAATACTGTAGTTTGATTGGCTGCATATATATAATTTAATTAATATAAACCCCCCCCTAATGTGTAGAGGATCGATTTGTGAGATTATTGCAGAAATACAGTCCACTTATCATTATACAAATTGCTATCGAAGTATATAAATTAACGTAAATATAAATTCATATAAATTAAATAAATATAAATCTCACAAGTCGGTTCCCACACCTCGTTTTGTCACTGAACCCGATCTCGACGGATTGACGGTTCTTAAGGTTGTGTTTGTGGGGCGTATACTTATGACGCACCCCTGGGGGCGCCCCGGCATGATCGGCGATAGCTTCTTGTTGGGTGTCCTGCCTCTAATTGTGGCTCCATGGTGGATATGGGGGCACATCCGTGAATGAAAGTCTGACCTCTCATCCTTACGTCAAATTCTGTTCCTCTTCTACCTTCTCGGACTCGTGAGGTGGGCGACCAAGCCCCTGAGTCAGACCGGGCCCTGTAGCTCTCGCTGCATTGGGCCCCCGACCTTGATCCTCCTCTGACCCTCCTGAGTACTCCCCTCGGCTCCCCTCCCTTCTCTGTGGTTGGGTCGAGCCCCAAGCCCCCAATGGTGACCACCTCGTCCCCTGGCATGGCACGGTCTCTAGTAGTGACTACTGCACATTTTAACCCCGCTCTCTCTCTGGGGGTTCTCAACGCCGTGCTTGCCACGGCCGCACTTGTTCGATTCCTTCCCATACTGATGCGTTTCAAGCCTTGTTTGGTCCCGCTTCATGGGCCAAATACTTTGATCTCCTCCCTCTTGATTCTACGCCTCTTAACGATTTCTCCCTCCATAGGCACTTTGTTGATTCAGTAGATGCCTCTGTTACCTTCAACCCCACCCATCTCGGTACATATGTCGTTGCTGCTTCTTCTCTGGATGCAGCTTCCCGCTTAGACGCCTTATCCTGCTTCGGTGAGACCCCTGTTCGGGTCTCCAGGAACGCTCGGTTGAATGCCAGTGTTGGCACTATTCTCTTCTCGCCCCATGTTGTGACTGGTGTTCGGAATCAGCGGGACTGCCACGAAGATATTCGGCATGTCTTCAAAGCCCAAGACTATTCTGTCCTCCAGGTAGACACGTTTACTCTTCCCCCTCGTGGTCTTCGCCATCAACTCCTTCGGGTTGTGAAGATTACCTCTGATGGTAGGACCCTTCCGCCCTCTGTTATTCTTGCTGGTGCCAGATGCTCCGTCCAGGAGTACATTCCCTCTCCTCGGCTCTGTAATAAGTGCTGGAGGTTTGGACAAGGAGCCCTCCGTTGCTCCAGTACTGTCTCTCTCTGTCCTGTGTGTGGGGACGAAGGTCACTCTAAGTCGGAGTGCACTTCTCCCCAGGCTCGCTGCCTCAATTGCGGTGAGGCCAACCCTACCTTCTCCCTCGTATGTATACATTACAAGCTTGAGGCAGCCGTCCTCAACCTGAAGCACCGGAAATGTTTGTCTTTTCCCGAGGCGAGGCGCCAAGTTCGCTGTCTCCGCCCCTTATGCTAGCTTGTTGCGCTCTTCCTCTCCTCGTCCTTCCCGCCTTCCTCAGTCTCATAACCGTTTCCGGGCCTTAGACGCAGACACACCCACTGCCTCCTTTTCTGTTCCTTTGCATTCTATCCGGGAGGGTCCCCCTCTTGTCTCTCTGTCTGGGGTTCCCCTTCTTTCTTCAAAATCTGTCGTGTCTCCTGTGTCTTCTTCCTCGTCTCCCTCCGATCCTCCTTCCCATCCTTCTCCTCCGTCTCTTAGTTCTCCACGCCACCAGTCAGTGCGAGCTGGTATTCATCGCTCTCCCAACGGCCATCATGTTTGCTCTCGTTCTGCTTCTCCTGTTGAGATGCTAGAATCTGTGCCCAGTACATTGTTGCTGGGATGCCTGTCTCTTTGAGTCAGAAGCTTAAGCCTGGCTCCTCTCCTTCCTCCTCCCTGGCGGGTAAGAAAGTTTTTCTTTCTTCCTCGCCCCCTACCTCTGACTCTCTTGCTCCATCCCCTCCCGTTTCGGTGGTTCCGCGCCCTGTTCCTGCTATGGAGGTCTCTTTGGCCCCACTCCCCTCTCGGTTGCTGCCCTTGCTGAGGTGCCCTCCCTGAATTCTGCCCCTCCTGCTGCTGTCCTTGACCATCGGTCTGTTCCCCCCCCCCCCCCCCCTCTTTCCCCTCCAGACCCTGCTCGTCCGCCCCTGGTTGGTCCTCCAGCTCCCTTCCCTCCTTCTTTACTCAGTTTACCCATGGCCCCTAACCCTCACTTTGCTGACCCTGACCCCGATCCTGCGCTTCTTTAACCTGCTGTGTTCCCTTTTCGCCTTTGTTTCTTCGTTGTTCTCTGTTGCTGTCCTTTCTCTTCTTCTCGATGTCTATTCTTCAATGACACATTCGTGGTTATTACGCCAATTTCCTTGAACTCCAACTTCTGCTTTCAAAATTTCCGCCCCTCTGTATCTGACTCCTGGAGCCGATGATTGGTGCTCGTCCTGGTCACTTTCGTGGCTATTCCTTTCTCCCCCCCCCCCCCTCAGCTGTTGCTTGGGCTCCTGATTCTTCTGCTCTCTTGATTCGCTCTGATGTTCCCTTTGTCTCCTTACTTTTTCCTTCACCTCTCCATTGTTCTGCTGCTCGTATCTTTGTGAGGAAATGGTACACGGTTTGTTCCATTTATCTGCCCCCGAGTGTCCCGCTTTCTCTTCCCGATCTTAAACACCTACTGGACTCCTTGCCGGAGCCTGTTCTCCTTCTACCTCCTGTACCTCTGCCGGAGGTACTATGGTGATTTCAATTGTCGACATACCCTTTGGGATGATGTTCTGATAAACACCCAAGGTTGCCTTCTCGAACCATTCATCCTCTCTTCTTCCCTGTCTCTTCTGAATTCAGGTGAGCCCACTCATTTGTACTCTTGGACTCGCTCCCTTTCCTGTCTTGATCTTTCTCTTTGCTCGCCTTCCCTTTACTTAGATTTCGAGTGGAGGGTTCTTGATGACCTCCACGGCAGTGACCAGTTTCCCATCCTTGTTTCCTTTTTCTCTTTTCACCCTCCCCTCTCCATTCCAAGGTGGCAGTTTGCCGAGGCTGGCTGGCCCCTCTTTACCCTCCGTGCTACTATTTCCGTCCTCTCCATTCTGCCTCTCCCTCGCGCCCTCCTCCTTTTTTATGACACTGTCTTCGACGTTGCCCTCCGCTCTATTCCTCGCTCTTCCTCTCGGGAAATGCGGAAGTGCGTTCCCTGGTGGAATGTAGATTGTGCTCGAGCTGTCCCCTGTAAGTGTGCAGCCTGGAAGAGACATCATCGCCGGCTGACGACTGAATCTTTTCCTTTGTTTCGGAAGGAAAGTTCGGTGGCGCGTAGGACCATCCGTATGGCTAAGCGTGCATGTTGGATGTCTTATGTGTCCTCCATCACGTCCGAAACTCCTCTACCACTGACCTGGAAGCGTATCCGCAAGATAGCGGGTAAGTTCGTTCCCGATGTCTCCCCGGTCCTTCACCTCGGTGGTAGTCTTGTGGCGGACCCGTTGCAGGTCGCGACCGACTTGGGTTTCTACTTTTCGTCTGTTAGCTCCGTTTCTCATCTCCCCCATTCCTTCCTTCTTCGTAAGCTTCTTCTTGAATCTCGTCCCTTGGATTTCTGTACCCTTCTGTATCTCAACCTTCCCTATAACGATCCCTTCTCTCTCTCAGAGGGCCAGGTTCTGCCCTGGCCCTCTGCGGTTCTACGACAGCAGGCTCCGATGGCATTCATTATGAGATGCTTCGACATCTCCCTCCGTGCTCGTCTCAGTATTTACTGAGTCTGTTTAATCGAGTCTGGGAGGCGTCATTAGTCCCTGAGGACTGGCTCGATGCTGTTGTCCTCCCTGTTCGGAAACCAGGGTCTCTCGGGTCATCCCCCCAAGGACTTCCACCCTATTGCCCTCACGAGTTGTGTCTGCAAGCTCTTTGAACGTATGGTTAACGTTCGTCTAATGTGGTTCTTAGAGCACTATCACCTCCTTTCCCCTTCTTAATTTGGTTTTCGCAAATGCCGCAGCACAACGGATGTCCTAGTGAACTTGGAGGTCTGTATTTGTACTGCTTTTGCTGTGAAGACCTCCGTTGTTGCCGTTCATTTTTACCTGGAAAATGCTTTCGACACTACCTGGCGGTATCATTTTTTAGCCAATTTCATTCTTTTGGCCTTCGTGGGAATTTCCCTCATCCTTCAATGTTTCCTCTCTCGTCGTTCCTTTCGAGTGAGGCTTGGTACCACTCTCTCTGCCCCTTTTCGGAAATATGAGGGTGTGTCCGAGGGTTGTGTTCTGAGCACTACTCTTTTTCTTGTTGCGCTCAATGGTATTCTTTCCTCCCTCCCTTCCTTCCGGCGTCTTCTCCGCTCTCTATGTAGACGATTTTTCCCTTTGCTTTCAGGGAGATGATTCGCCTCTCCTTCAACGGCGGCTTAAACTTGCGATTGATACCGTGTCGTCTTGGGCCACTGATCATGGCTTCAAGTTCTCTACATCTAAGACTTGTGCTATGACTTTTAGTCGGAAGCATGCCATTCTTCGTCCCTCTTTGTCACTTTAAGACATCCCCATGTGTATAAGGATTCAGCTAAGCTTCTGGGGATAATCTTTGACACTCATTTGTCTTTGTCAGCCCATATCTCTTACCTACGCGCTGAATACTCTAAGGCCCTTCCCCTCAAGGTTTTGTCTCATATTTCTTTTTTTTCGGGGGGGGGGGGGGGGGGGTAGGCGTACGCTCCTCTCTCTGCATTCCTCACTAATCCTGTCTAAACTCGATTATGGTTGCCCTGCTTACTCGTCCACTTCTCTTTATACTTTTCGCCGTCATGATGCTTTGCACCATGCTGGGTTGCACCTCAGCTCTGGTGCCTATCGTTCGACTGTCGCCTTCAGCTTGTATGTTGACACTGGATTCCTATCTCTCCAGGACCGCCGTGATCGCTATTGTCTTCGCTATCTGGCGCGATCCTTGCAACATCCTTCCTCTCGCCTCTGTCGTGCTTTGACTTTTACCCATCCTGTAGTTTGTTGTTCCTCTTCACCACCTCCCTCTTTCTATCTCGCTTACTGGTCTCTCTTCCATTCGTCTTTCTCATATTTCGCCTCGTATTGTTCCTGCCTTGCCCCTGTGGAGGGTCCCCCTTCCGAAGTTTTGTACATCCTTGATCCGCATTACTAAAACTGTTACTCCTACGGTTCTGAAACGCCTCTTTCTTGAGCACTTTTCTTCACACACCCACTCTGTTTCCATCTTCAATGATGGGTCCAAGTCTGCGGACGGTGTGGGCTACTCCGTTGTTTTTCCTGACCGCACTGATATGTGTCGCCTCCCTTCGGAGACTAGCATCTTCACAGCAGAACTTTATGCTATTCTCCATGCTCTCCATCTCCTGCTTTCTCGTTGTCAATCCTCCTCTGTGATTGTCGTTGACTCTCGTAGTGCCCTCATGGCTCTCGGGTCCTTTAATCCTGTCCATCCGGAAGTCGCCGAGATTCAACATTGGCTGTTTCTTATCTCTAGTAAATTTAAATCCGGGGAGCTTTGGTGGGTTCCCAGCCATGTTGGTGTTTCTTTAAATGAGCGTGCGGATGCTGCCACTAGAGGGACTATCCGCTCTTGTCCCGTTTCCTGTAAAGGAATTCCTGTTTCCGACTTTCACCTGGTTATTCATTATTATTGCATCTTGGCCATACTCGCTTAACTCACAGTCACTTAATGGAGCGCCGCTCTGCTCCTTATTGTCCAAATTGCATTGTCCCTCTTACTGTCGTGCATATCCTTGTTGAATGTCCTGACTTCCAGGACGAGTGTGTCTTACTTTCCGACCGTCCCTCGCGGTCACTTGTCCCTCGATAGAATTCTTGGTGAATCTGATACTTTTGATATCGTTCGCCTTATGTGTTTCTGTTCTCGTATTGGCATCCTTGGAGATATTTAACACCCCTCTGATTGTTCCGCACATTTGATGGTGCTACATAGCCTTCCCGGTATGGTGCCTTCTTTTTATAATTACTTACTTGCTACGTTCTCGATATCTGTCTGGAAACGTAGAAGCGAAACATAACCATTAGCTTACTAACCAGCCCATATCACTAACTATTAAAGTGATTCCCAGACACTTGCCTTAGCCCACTCTTAGCCCACTGCTGACAGACAGCAGTACTGGCTTCCTCAGGATCGCCAGATTGGAAACGCTATAGTTAAAACCTGTGTGGTCTGCCGGAGGTACTATGCTAGGGTGTGTCCTTATTCAGGACCTCCACCACTCCCTAAGAAACGATTTGTCTACCTTCGTTCTTTAGAGACCTCTGGGGTGGACTACTCAGGAGCAATAACTCTGGCAATAGGAACAAAATCTCTCTGAAGGCATACATTTGCCTGTTCACCTGTGGCACCAAAAGGGGAGTCCATCTAGAAGTGACTCACAACATGAGTGCCGAGTCATTCATACAGGTCTTTCGCAAGTTTGATGCCCGTCGATCCTGCCCCAAGTTGATGATCTCAGACAATGGGTCCCACTTGGTAGCAGTGCAAGCATGCCTGAGGGAGGTCTGGAACCACCTTGTTCGCACTGCCCTGAACCAATGACAGTGCTACTGGAAATTTATTCTCCCCAGAACACTGTGGCACGGAAGTTTTTACGAGCGAATGGTGGGGACAGTGAAACGCTGTCTTAGAGCGACCCTTCACTGCCAAAAAAATTATCTCCAGGAGCTGCAAACCGTTGTCATGGAAATTTAGTTGCAAGATTATAATCGACCGTTTACTTACCTCTCTGACGATAACTCACAACATGAGCCGCTGAGTGCATCTCATCTGATGAATGTAGGAGCTCTACCTGCTATGGCGTTCCTAACTGATGAGGGACCTGGAGATCTTTCGCATGTTAGACCGAACAGCCTTGTTCAGAGTTACAAGCACCTGTCCAGATTAATTAGTCAGTGGAATGAAGTTTGGACTCAAGAGTACCTAAGTGCTAAAAGGGAATATCACTAAGGGGGCCAATAATCCCTATAACAGAATACAACTACAACCTGACAATGCTGTTCTGGTGGACAGTGACGGTCCATGCTCAGAGTGGCCTCTAGGTTGTATATTATCTGTCCACCCAGAGAGCCAGAGTGTCTTGAGGATAATCAGAGTAAAGTGCAAGGGCCCACTAGTCTCAAGACACTACAGAAGTTAGTTTCTTTAGAGCTCACAAGAAATGAAGTCTTCCAACACAAGACATCTGTTCTGAACGAACTGCAACACAACATTGCAAACTGAAACAAGGACAATATTATAATAATTCTGAAGTGGAGTAATGAAGTATTCGGCCAGTCCTAAACAGTGAACTCTGACCCGAGTTTCTCTCCCCTCCCCACGGAATTATGTGGGATATCCCTACTTTATCTAACCATTTTACTGCAATATACAAATAAACCCATTGCTATTTTGTGTTCACTAAATATTAAACCAATAAATAATTTAGTTATAAATGAAAAAGATTGTTTATGTGACAAATTTACTCCATAAAATGAGAATATTAATTTCTGCATCATTTTGCATCTCATCCCAAAACAATATTAATAAATTTAATACTAAACCTAACCTTATCTGCTCCTACACCACACGTGGGAGAAAACGCCTGGTAACGCTCATCTATTGTGCTAGCAGACCGAGTAAGGTAATTGGGATGCCTGTTGGCAGAGGTAGTTTATAGCAAGGACAAAATCAGGAAGAGTGACTGGATAAAGCAGTATCAGGGAAGAGGAGGATAGATTTTTAGTGAAGGTGACAGGGAAATGTGTTGAGAAGAGGAGCGATTAGATAGAGGACTTGATCTTGGAAATTAAAAGAGAGTTAACTTCAACGAATACATGATAAGACTGAGACAAAAACAGATGATTGAGGGCTATATTCAGGGAGTATTCAGAAAGTTGAGGGAAGAGTGGGAAGCCACATCTACAAGGCTTGTCAAGGAAATAGGCCAGAAAGGCAACATAGATGGGGTTACTGGATTAGTGCGGGATGGATTGGCGAGTATGGGAGGGGCAGGCAGCTTTTGGGTGTGATACAATGTGGTACTCCATACTGGTTTCCATACAGAACTAGTATGGAGCATGTTCAATGCTCCATATTCCCCTCTGCTACTCTCCCCTCTCTTCAGCTTCCCCCTTTATTTCTCACCCTCTATCTGACTCTTAGCCTCACTCTACCTCTCTGCCCCATATGCTTTTCAGACCCCCCTCGCTGCCCCCTCAGCCCCTTTCTACCTCGCTGACCCACTATGCTTCTCAGACCCTCACTAGCTGCTCCCTTCACCCCCCAAGTTGCTAAGACCTCAGGCTCCAACAGCCCCTCTACCTCTCATCCCCTTCCTTATTTCCGGGCACTTAATCCCACCTCAAAACCTGTTATTGGAGATAAGTCTGTGTCCATCTCTCACTTGTAGCACACACCAGGGGAAAACATGTAAGCAATGAGCTATATAAAATCTAGTAACAGAGTTCCCAAGATGAGTGTCAAGGTTTGGTACACCAACGATGATAGGGGGTATCCAATAAAGATGAGGAAATAAAAGAAAGGGTTAGTAAAGCAGATCATGACATACTTGCAATAGTGGAAACTAAAATAAATTATATGTTCACAGATGCAATCTTCAAGGGTAATACCAAGTGATTAGGAATAAAGGACACTGAGACAGGGAGGAGTTGTGACATTACTAATAAAGCAGAAATTAAAATTTGAGGAACTAGAGAATCGGGGTACTAATGGAAACACAAACTCCATACTTGGGACTCTGACAGCAAATGTGAAGAGGATTGTGATCTTGATAATCTACAATACCCCATCTAATAGTAAAAGGCCCACACAGTAATATGATACAACAACAAGGCATGTATAGATGTGCTGCAGAGAGAAGCAACAATAGCTCATATATCGTGAGCGAAACTGTTAGTCATGGGGGACCTAAATCATGGAGTGATTGATTGGGAATCAAGGAATCCCTATAGTGGGGAAGAATTGAGGGGAGCAAAACTAGTGGAAGTTATAGACAGAAATTTCAACAACATATGACTGAAGACACAAGGTAAAAAGGAGGGGATACACAGAGCCTATTATACCTGATACACAGAACAAAGATTACATCGAAAAATTAAAACATGAAATACCACTAGAAGTCATTGATCATTGTGTCCTGTCTTCCTAGGGGAATAAAAAACATTGAAGGGAAACAGTACAGGATATGATGGGCCTGGTCAAATGGAAATGCAAGGAGGTTGAAGACAGTTTTATACCAACAGCATAGGTAACATTTAAGGGAGAATAAAACAAATTATAGGAAGGAAGTAAAAAATGAGAAGCAGGAGATGTGGCTGCTAAAAAATGGGGCTCAGCAATGCATGCACGTTGCTGAGCCACAGCAACCCTTCCCTGTCCTCCGTCCTCCCAACCATTCGCTCTCCTCCCTCCCCTAGTCCTCCCAACCATTCCCCACTCTCCCATCCTCTCGTCCTACCCACCATTTCCCACTCCCCCTTCCCCTCGTCCACCTCACCATTCCCCACCCCCTGCCCCCTCGTCCTCCCCACTAACCCTCTCTCCCCTGTCCCCTCTTCCACCCCACCATTCCTCTCTCCTCCATCCCCTCGTCCTCCCCTCCATCCCCCACTCCCCTGTCCCCCTTGTCCTCCCCACCATTCTCCACTCCTCAATCCCCTCGTCCTACTCACCATCCCCCAATCTCGCACCATCCCCCAATCTCGTCCCCTCCCCTCATCTTCCCTACCTTTCCCCACTCCCTCGTCTGATACATTCCAAAATGATGTGATGTTTCAATCAGAAAAATGGGAACATCAAGTGATCTGATGTTCCAGTTACTGAAAAATAAAAACAGTTAAAAAATGAAATAAAAAAAAGGAAAAAATATGAAATAAACTATACTTAGGAAATGAACGGTATTGTAAAGAACACAGCTCAATTCCACCTCACTGTCACAGAAAATAATTAAATTAAAACGAAAAAAGAGAAATGTATGAAAATTTAATTTATCAATGCAATCTAATATAGAGTGTGTGAGGCTTTTACTTGCAACAGATGGCGCTGTTTTTCCAAAAAAACATGTTTTTCCTGTCACAGGTGACCCATCTATATAGAAGGTAAATTAAAACAGGCGCAAATTCGATAGGAACGTTGTGTCAACATTTCAAGCAATCTGTGAAGAACTTTTGGAAATCAACTCTTGAACTTTGAACTCTTACATCTAAAAGATAGTGCTGTTTTTTTCAAAAAAAGAATGTTTTTACCTGTCACAGATGTGGCATGTATATAGCAAATATATAAAAACACGTGCATATTCTAATGCAATTTTGTGACAAAATTTCAAAGCAATCGCTTAAGAGGTTTCGGAGATTTCCTCCTCACAGGAAAACTCACATGAAAACACAGTTTTTCAAAAAAGCATATTTTTACCTGTCACAGACATGACATCTATATAGTATGTATATAAAAACACACTCTTATCCAAAAGAAATGTTGTGTCAAAATTTAAAACAAATCGGTGAAGAACATTTGGAGATTATTTATTTTGAACAAACGAACATTTCCATTTATATGTATATACTAGCTGTACCCGGCCATGCGTTGCTAAGCCACAGCAACCTTTCCCTGTCTCTAAGCCCTCTCCACCATTCCCCTCCTCGCCCATCCCCTCGTCCTCCAACTAATCCTCACTCTCCCGTCTCCTCGTCCTCCCAACCATTTCCCACTCCCCCATCCCCTCGTACTCGCCACCATCCCCCCCCCCTTCTTCCATCCCTTTGTCCTCCCCACCATTCTCGATTCCAACTGTCCCCTCGTCCCCACCATCCCCAACTCTCCCATTCAATCGTCCTCTCCACCACTACCCCCGTTCCCTGTCCCCGCGCCTTCCTCACTATCCCCCACTCCCATCCCCTCGTCCTCCCTACCATTCCCCTCTCACTCCTCTGATGCATTTCTAAATGATCTGATGTTCCCATCAAGAAAATTGAGAACATCAAATGATCTGATGTTCCCATCAAGAAAATTGAGAACATCAAATGATCTGATGTTCCCATCATTGAAATATAAGAAAAACACTTAAAAAAAAAATATACTCACGAAATGAATAGTATAGTAAACAACACACCTCAGTTCCAACACAATGTCACACAAAATAATTAAACCAAAATGAAAATAAATCAAATTCAATGAAAATTCAATTTATCAATGGAATCGGAAACATTGAAATGGAATCGTAACAAATTTAGTATAGCGTGTGTTAATATTTCATGTAACAGATGGCACTCTTTTCCCCCAAAAATTAGTTTTTACCTGTCACAGGTGTGAAATCAACACTTATACTCACGACATGATCGACATTGTAAACAACACAGCTCAATTCCAACACAATACCACACCAAATAATTAAATCAAAATTAAAATAAATCGAAATCCATGAAAATTCCACTTGTCACAGCAATAGCAAACACTGAAATGGAACCGTAGCAAATTTAGAATAGAGTGTGTGTTACTCCTACTAGCATCAGATGGCGCTGTTTCTTAAAAAAATAATGTTTTTATCAGTCACAGGTCTGGATTCTATACTTATACCTACGAAATGAATGGTATAGTAAACAACGCAGCTCAATTTCAATGCAATGTCACAAAAAATAATAATAATAAAACGAGCTAATTTTATAAATTTGAGTTGCATCTAACGGAAATATATGACTGAACCCAACCTACCCTATCTAACCTAACCTAACCTATCTTAACCTAATCTAAACTAACATAACTAAATCATTAATGTATGATCTTGATATAACGTAATAAAAATATATAAAATAAACCAAACTGAAACAATTTATTGAAAATAAAGAAAATCACACGGCCTATTAGGCATATCGGGCCTTGCATAGTAGGCCGAGAAGTGCATTCTGGCTACTAGGTACGACATATACGTATATATATATATATATATATATATATATATATATATATATATATATATATATATATATATGTATATATACATATATATATCTATATATATATATCTATATAAATATATATATATATATATATATATATATATATATATATATATATATGTATATATACATATATATATCTATATATATATCTATATAAATATATATATATATATATATATATATATATATATATATATATATATATATATATATATATATATATATATATATATATATATATATGTCGTACCTAGTAGCCAGAACGCACTTCTCAGCCTACTATGCAAGGCCCAATTTGCCTAATAAGCCAAGTTTTCATGAATTAATTGTTTTTCGACTACCTAACCTACCTAACCTAACCTAACCTAACTTTTTTGGCCACCTAACCTAACCTAACCTATAGAGATAGGTTAGGTTAGGTTAGGTAGGGTTGGTTAGGTTCGGTCATATATCTAGGTAATTTTATCTCCAATAAAAAACAATTGACCTCATACATAATGAAATGGGTAGCTTTATCATTTCACAAGAAAAAAATTAGAGAAAATATATTAATTCAGGAAAACTTGGCTTATTAGGCAAATCGGGCCTTGCATAGTAGGCTGAGAAGTGAGTTCTGGCTACTAGGTACGACATATAAAAATATATATATATATATATATATATATATATATATATATATATATATATATGTCGTACCTAGTAGCCAGAACGCACTTCTCAGCCTACAATGCAAGGCCCGATTTGCCTAATAAGCCAAGTTTTCCTGAATTAATATATTTTCTCTAATTTTTTTCTTATGAAATGATAAAGCTACCCATTTCATTATGTATGAGGTCAGTTTTGTTTTATTGTAGTTAAAATTAACTTAGATATATGACCGAACCTAACCAACCCTACCTAACCTAACCTAACCTATCTCTATAGGTTAGGTTAGGTTAGGTGGCCAAAAAAGTTAGGTTAGGTTAGGTTAGGTAGGTTAGGTAGTCGAAAAACAATTAATTCATGAAAACTTGGCTTATTAGGCAAATTGGGCCTTGCATAGTAGGCTGAGAAGAGCGTTCTGGCTACTAGGTACGACATATATATATATATATATATATATATATATATATATATATATATATATATATATATATATATATATATATATATATATATGGCACAACTCTCCTAAACACGAGAGTGAAGTGTACAACTTTAAAACACTTTCCCACCAGGAGACTCGAACCCTAGCCAGCACAGAAGCCTTGCAGCAACTGGCATAACAGGTACGCCTTAACCCGCTCCACCACCAGCTCAGACCCTTAAAAGAGATGGTAATTTCGGAGTATTTAAATACACCAAAGATCACCACCTCCCAAGAGCACTAGAGCAAGTGAGGGGTCATTTAGACGTTAATTTCATCAATTCCCTGTTAATATGGGAAGACACAGTGTCTATGCTTAAGGCACAACTCTCCTAAACACGAGAGTGAAGTGTACAACTTTAGAACACTTTCCCACCAGGAGACTCGAACCCTAGCCAGCACAGAAGCCTTGCAGCAACTGGCATAACAGGTACGCCTTAACCCGCTCCACCACCAGCTCAGACCCTTAAAAAAGATGGTAATTTCGGAGTATTTAAATACACCAAAGATCACCACCTCCCAAGAGCACTAGAGCAAGTGAGGGGTCATTTAGACGTTAATTTCATCAAGTCCCTGTTAATATGGGAAGACACAGTGTCTATGCTTAAGGCACAACTCTCCTAAACACGAGAGTGAAGTGTACAACTTTAGAACACTTTCCCACCAGGAGACTCGAACCCTAGCCAGCACAGAAGCCTTGCAGCAACTGGCATAACAGGTACGCCTTAACCCGCTCCATCACCAGCTCAGACCCTTGAAAGAGATGGTAATTTCGGAGTATTTAAATACACCAAAGATCACCACCTCCCAAGAGCACTAGAGCAAGTGAGGGGTCATTTAGACGTTAATTTCATCAAGTCCCTGTTAATATGGGAAGACACAGTGTCTATGCTTAAGGCACAACTCTCCTAAACACGAGAGTGAAGTGTACAACTTTAGAACACTTTCCCACCAGGAGACTCGAACCCTAGCCAGCACAGAAGCCTTGCAGCAACTGGCATAACAGGTACGCCTTAACCCGCTCCACCACCAGCTCAGACCCTTAAAAGAGATGGTAATTTCGGAGTATTTAAATACACCAAAGATCAGCACCTCCCAAGAGCACTAGAGCAAGTGAGGGGTCATTTAGACGTTAATTTCATCAAGTCCCTGTTAATATGGGAAGACACAGTGTCTATGCTTAAGGCACAGTCTTCCCACTGTGTCTTCCCATATTAACAGGGACTTGATGAAATTAACGTCTAAATGACCCCTCACTTGCTCTAGTGCTCTTGGGAGGTGGTGATCTTTGGTGTATTTAAATACTCCGAAATTACCATCTCTTTTAAGGGTCTGAGCTGGTGGTGGAGCGGGTTAAGGCGTACCTGTTATGCCAGTTGCTGCAAGGCTTCTGTGCTGGCTAGGGTTCGAGTCTCCTGGTGGGAAAGTGTTCTAAAGTTGTACACTTCACTCTCGTGTTTAGGAGAGTTGTGCCTTAAGCATAGACACTGTGTCTTCCCATATTAACAGGGACTTGATGAAATTAACGTCTAAATGACCCCTCACTTGCTCTAGTGCTCTTGGGAGGTGGTGATCTTTGGTGTATTTAAATACTCCGAAATTACCATCTCTTTTAAGGGTCTGAGCTGGAGGTGGAGCGGGTTAAGGCGTACCTGCTATGCCAGTTGCTGCAAGGCTTCTGTGCTGGCTAGGGTTCGAGTCTCCTGGTGGGAAAGTGTTCTAAAGTTGTACACTTCACTCTCGTGTTTAGGAGAGTTGTGCCTTAAGCATAGACACTGTGTCTTCCCATATTAACAGGGACTTGATGAAATTAACGTCTAAATGACCCCTCACTTGCTCTAGTGCTCTTGGGAGGTGGTGATCTTTGGTGTATTTAAATACTCCGAAATTACCATCTCTTTTAAGGGTCTGAGCTGGTGGTGGAGCGGGTTAAGGCGTACCTGTTATGCCAGTTGCTGCAAGGCTTCTGTGCTGGCTAGGGTTCGAGTCTCCTGGTGGGAAAGTGTTCTAAAGTTGTATATATATATATATATATATATATATATATATATATATATATATATATATATATATATATATATATATATATATATGTCGTACCTAGTAGCCAGAACGCACTTCTCAGCCTACTATGCAAGGCCCGATTTGCCTAATAAGCCAAGTTTTACTGAATTAATATATTTTCTCTAATTTTTTTCTTATGAAATTATAAAGCTACCCATTTCATTATGTATGAGTTCAATTTTTTTTATTGTAGTAAAAATTAACGTAGATATATGACCGAACCTAACCAACCCTACCTAACCTAATCTAACCAATCTTTATAGGTTAGGTTAGGTTAGGTAGCCGAAAAAGTTAGGTTAGGTTAGGTTAGGTAGGTTAGGTAGTCGAAAAAACATTAATTCATGAAAACTTGGCTTATTAGGCAAATCGGGCCTTGCATAGTAGGCTGAGAAGTGCGTTCTGGCTACTAGGTACGACATATATATATATATATATATATATATATATATATATATATATATATATATATATATATGTCGTACCTAATAGCCAGAACGCACTTCTCAGCCTACTATTCAAGGCCCGATTTGCCTAATAAGCCAAGTTTTCATGAATTAATGTTTTTTCGTCTACCTAACCTACCTAACCTAACCTAACCTAGCTTTTTTTGGCTACCTAACCTAACATTACCTATAAATATAGGTTAGGTTAGGTTAGGTAGGGTTGGTTAGGTTCGGGCATATATCTACGTTAATTTTAACTCCAATAAAAAAAAATTGACCTCATACATAGAGATAAGGGTTGCTTTATCATTTCATAAGAAAAAAATTTTAGTAATTATAATAATTCAGGAAAACTTGGCTTATTAGGCAAATCGGGCCTTGAATAGTAGGCTGAGAAGTGAGTTCTGGCTACTAGGTACGACATATATATATATATATATATATATCGTACCTAGTAGCCAGAACTCACTTCTCAGCCTACTATTCAAGGCCCGATTTGCCTAATAAGCCAAGTTTTCCTGAATTAATATATTTACCATAATTTTTTTCTTATGAAATGATAAAGCAACCCTTTTCTCTATGTATGAGGTCAATTTTTTTTTATTGGAGTTAAAATTAACGTAGATATATGACCGAACCTAACCAACCCTACCTAACCTAACCTAACCTATATTTATAGGTAAGGTTAGGTTAGGTAGCCAAAAAAAGCTAGGTTAGGTTAGGTTAGGTAGACGAAAAAACATTAATTCATGAAAACTTGGCTTATTAGGCAAATCGGGCCTTGAATAGTAGGCTGAGAAGTGCGTTCTGGCTATTAGGTACGACATATATATATATATATATATATATATATATATATATATATATATATATATATATATATATATATATATATATATATATATATATATATATATATATATATATATATATATATATGTCGTACCTAGTAGCCAGAACGTCGTACTCGGCCTACTATGCAAGGCCCGATTTGCCTAATAAGCCAAGTTTTCATGAATTAATATATTTTCTCTAATTTTTTTCTTATAAAATGATAAAGCTACCCATTTCATTATGTACGAGGTCATTTTTTTTTATTGGAGTTAAAATTAACGTAGATATATGACCGAACCTAACCAACCCTACCTAACATAACCTAACCTATCTTTATAGGTTAGGTTAGGTTAGGTTAGGTATCTGAAAAAGTTAGGTTAGGTTAGGTAAAACGCTTGTGCTCTCTAGAGTGGAGTACTGCTGCACAATGACAGCACCTTTCAAAGCTGGAGAAATTACTGACCTGGAGAGCGTGCAGAGATCCTTTACTGCTAGAATCCACTCAGTAAAACATCTAAACTATTGGGACCGACTAAAGAGCCTAAAACTGTACTCCCTTGAGCGCAGGTGGGAGAGGTACATAATAATTTACACGTGGAAAATATTAGAGGGGCTGGTCCCAAACCTGCACACAGAAATAACATCACATGAGACCAGAAGACATGGCAGGATGTGCAGAATACCCCCGTTGAAAAACAGAGGTGCAACTGGTACTCTGAGAGAGAACTAAATCAACATCAGAGGTCCGAGACTGTTCAACACGCTTCCACTACACATAAGGGGCATAACTGGCCGACCCCTCACAGTGTTCAAGAGAGAACTGGATAAGCACCTCCAAAGGATACCTGATCAACCAGGCTGTGACTCGTACGTCAGGCTGCGAGCAGCCGCGTCCAACAGCCTGGTTGATCAGTCCGGCAACCAGGAGGCCTGGTCGACGACCGGGCCGCAGGGACGCTAAGCCCCGGAAGCACCTCAAGGTAACCTCAAGGTAAGGTAGTCGAAAAAACATTAATTCATGAAAACTTGGCTTGTTAGGCAAATCGGGCCTTGCATAGTAGGCTGAGAAGTGCGTTCTGGCTACTAGGTACGGCATATATATATATATATATATGTCGTACCTAGTAGCCAGAACTCACTTCTCAGCCTACTATGCAAGGCCCGATTTGCCTAATCAGCGAAGTTTTCATGAATTAATGTTTTTTCGACTACCTAACCTACCTAACCTAACCTAACCTAACTTTTTTGGCTACCTAACCTAACCTAACCTATAAAGATAGGTTAGGTTAGGTTAGGTAGGGTTGGTTAGGTTTGGTCATATATCTACGTTAATTTAAACTCCAATAAAAAAAAATTGACCTCATACATAATGAAATGGTTAGATTTATCATTTCATAAGAAAAAAATTAGAGAAAATATATTAATTCAGGAAAACTTGGCTTATTAGGCAAATCGGGCCTTGCATAGTAGGCCGATAAGTGCATTCTGGCTACTAGGTACGACATATATATATATATATATATATATATATATATATATATATATATATATATATAGTTATTATAATATTAATCTTTCAATATATTTATAATAGAGTACCACCTCTAGCTGGAAGAAGGGGGACCCATAGCCTCGGAGGAAACCACGCATAACGCATTAGAGGAAATGTTTAGATCCCCTCCAGGCCTCCTGGTTGCCAGACTGATCAACCAGGCTGTTGGACGCGGCTGCTATATATATATATATATATATATATATATATATATATATATATATATATATATATATATATGGTACGCTGTGGTATATGGTACTATGGTATAAAGGTACGCTTTATCACTTCATAAGAAAAAAATAGAGAAAATATATTAATTCAGGAAAACTTGGCTGATTAAGCAAATCGGGCCTTGCATAGTAGGCCGAGAAGTGCGTTCTGGCTACTAGGTACGACAAATATATTATATAGATGTCACATCTGTGATGGGAAAAAACATGCTTTTTTTTTGGAAAAACTGTGTTTTTCATGCGAGGGAAATCTTCGAATCCTCTTTACCGATTGCTTTGAAATATTGACACAACATTTCATTCGAATAGGCGCGCGTTTTTATATACCTACTATATACATGCCTCACCTGTGACAGGAAAGAAAACATTCTTTGTGTGAAAAAAAGCGCCACCAGTTGGTTGTCAGAGCAACACATGCTGTAATCTCCGAAAGTCCTTCACCGATTGCTTTGAAATTTTGACACAACGTTCTATTCAAATACGCGCGTGTTTTTATATACCTACTACATAGATGTCACAGCTCGGAAAGGTAAAAACATGTTTTTTTTCAAAAACAGTGCCATCTGTTGCAAGTAAGAGCAACAGACACTATACTCAATATGTTACATTCTCATTTCAGTGTTTGCGATTGCATTGATAAATTGAATTTTCATAGATTTCGATCTATTTTCATTTTTATTTAATTTCTAGCTGTACTCGGCCATGCATTGCTGTGGCTCAGCAACGCATGTGCCTTGCTGAGACACATCAAGCTTCCCCTGTGTCCCAGTCCTTTCCACCATTTCCCCCTCCCCCGTCCCCTAGTCCTCCCAACCATTCCTCACTTCCCCATCCCCTAGTCCTCCCAACCATTCCCCTGTCCTTTTGTCCACCCCACAATCCCCCACTCCGTTGCTGTGGCTCAGCAATGCACATGCATAGCTGAGCCACAGCAACGGGGGCTGGGTTATGAGGACGGGTTGAAGCCGTACGTGAAACCCTGATTGGGCTTTTCGAAGCCTCATGAACCATAGACTCATGACTCTCGAATCCCTGGTTGCATTCCTTCAACAGATCAAGTTCATTTCATCCAACAGCCTTGGAATGAACTTGGGCTTTAAGCAAAAGCCCAAGTCCATTCCATGCACCCACCAAACTCCCGATTTATTATTGAAAAAAGTTTTACACACGACTCACAACTGATGACGTTCAAACACTTCCAGAACAAGTGTTTTGCTGATGACTTTTGTTCGAACTACAACACTACATATGCTTCACCTATGTACACTATATTCAAATAATCGGCAACAGAACTTAAACATCTAACCCTAATCTAACCAGTGCCTATATATGCACAATATGCTAATATATTATAACATTAATTTATATTCGAGAAAAGTTCTGTTTTGAATGAACAGAATGTTAAAACTGATGATTGCATCTTTGGGGTCGACCACTGGATAGAATGAACTTGGTCTGAGGACGAGTTGCTTCCAGCTGTCGACCCCAAAGATTTGAACATCTGTTCATTGAAAATATTAATTTTCTCAAATATAAATTAATATTGTTTTATATTAGCATACTGTGCATATATAGCTGTTAGTTAGGTTCTGTATCTAGGACCAGTTGGCGATTATTTGTATTAATAGTACGTGGGTACTATAAATTACCCACGGACGTTTACAGCGTTGTGGTTTGAACAAAAGTTCAAATTGACCTCGCACTAGGCTGTTTAAAGCAGCAGCCATCCTCTCTAGACGCGGAGTTGCTCCTGAGCTACCGTGCAGTGAGGACGTGTCGCCTGCTCGCTCCGGTGGTTTGAGTCGGTTCTCACTACGTGAAGAGAGCCATGGGGAAGGCTCAGCGCAAGAGGGAATGGAAGCAGCTTTCGGACGAGGAGGGATGGTGGACCGATGTGCAGCAGGCACCAAAGAAAACTGCTATCGAGGCTTTACCACTTGCTTCTACCAGCAAGTCAGCGGACGTAATGGACCTAGAGAGGACAGCGTCAGTCACACACCGGCCAGTGTCAGTCAATGCTTCTCTGTCCACAACACAGCCGCAGGACGGCAGTATGAGTCAGGAGAGGACACCACCAGTTTCACGCCAGCCAGTGTCAGCCATTATTCCTCTCTCCACAGCCCAGCTGCAGGACAGCAGTATGAGACAGGGGAGGACACCACCAGTCTCACACCAGACATCGCCAGCCTCTGCACATCTTCCAAAATTCAAGATCATGCAGACCGACCACTTTCCTACAGCATATGGAGTAGTAACGGCGATGGAAAAAGAACAACCAGAGCTCAAACTTTCCATTACAGTCAACCTGAAGGGAGAAATAATAATGACACCTCACGACCAACAGATTGCACATTACTTAGAGAAGGTAAGAGTCCTGCAGGGGAAACCTGTGTGCTTGGTAAAGCTGGACCCTTCAGAACGACGCACACGAGTCGTGCTTTAGGGATACCCAATCGACTTTCCCCTGTATCCAGTGCTAGAACACAAGCAAGTCCTGAATGCGGAACGTTGCCACACAAAAGTAGACAAGGCAGCGACGCGTCAGGTTCTGGTGACCGTCATGGGACATGTGCCAGAAACTTTCGGTCTTGGAAATTGGGGGACATACCGACAGAGGCCATACGTCCCGGAACCCCTACGCTGCTTCAGGTGTCAGAAATACGGCCACCATCAGTCACGCTGCACAGGACAGGAGAGGTGCGGAGTGTGCAGCCTGAGACATCCAACCAAAGACTGTATTGCCAAGCACAAGGCAAACCAGACTACAACAGCCAAATGTCCAAATTGTGGCGGCAAACATCATGCCTGGAGCACGACCTGCTCTGCACGGAAACAAAGAGTGCAGACGGCTCAGGCCAGGGTCAACACACTGACCAGCAGTACATCCACCAACACCAACGTCTGGAACACTCGTGCACAGCCACAACTGTGGGACATTTGGGGCTTAACTCTATTTATTTAAATATTACAGTAATGAAAATCAATTACGAAGGACTACACCCGCTTTTATAGTAAAGAGGGAAACTAAGAAAATATGATCATTAGAAAATTCCTAGATGAACCAGTAACTATGGATAATATACTAGAGAATATGATCACTGAAATAATTAATGGGCTGTATAATTAAATGAATCAAAGCCTCAAACACCTACATTGGGGGGGGTATTACTGGAACTCAATACGTCCAGGAACTAGTGTGGTTCGTTCACCAGTCCAATGTATAATAATCTAATCTTATGAACATTTATAGAGTCATTATCTTTATCATCAATGAGAACATAGATTACGAACATGAAAATAATAATTATAATAAACACATGTTAATCCAATGAACAGAGTTCTGCATGTAAAGGAATACAGATAATAGAAATCAAGGAATACGAAAGGAATCTTAGCTTAAAGACGATTTCCAAGAAGTTAGTTACGACTCATCCTCTGATTCTCCTGGACTCGTCATGGAACACTGGGAGTTGATTAACATGGGAAATGACAGCTCGGAGAATTCTTCACACACGCTGTAGTTTTTTATTGTCGCACGGCGTCACGACAAGCTACCCAGCTATAAACCCACCCCCTATATGATGCATCAAATAAGGATAAAGGTACTTAGCTAATATGGGCACTGTGTAAGTTAAGGCTTGCCGAAGTTCGCGTCCTAGGTTCCGGCCCAGCCTATCCTAGATACTGACGCGCTTCACTGGCCGGTCACGTGGTATTACATAGAACCAAATTTAACAGGTTCTGGCCGAAGGTCAAATTAATCTCTTGACCATTCGACTTGTTGTGTAAAATGACACTGACACCAGCAAAGTTAATGTCTGCAAAGGTTCTTCACACCTCACAGTGGCGACTTTCTCCTCGAGTTCTTGATGGCGTCTACCCTCGTGACTGGGGTAATGGCGTCTCCTCGTGAGCGCGTCACCTCGTGAACGCTTCACCTCGTGAACTAGCGTCTCCTCCGCGTCTCGCGTTTGTTACACAAATTATTTATGGCGGATATTATCATTTCTCGCAGTTGTGATTGAAATGCTCGGATAAGGACGGGTTTATTATTTAGAGGAGTTAAATATTATTATTTGCCCGTTTTAGGATAGTAAACGAACAATGGAGATGAATTAAAGTCTCTCCAGGGCATTCACGCGTGACGTAAAATTTAATACTAGATAACAGTTATAACTATAAACGCTCTATTTGGCTTTAGTTGGAGATCAGTTTATCTGTAATTAATTATCACACAGAACACCATTGTTTATAGAGAATCAAATTCAATTCTCAGACACAATGGATATAAATGTGTTTATTACAATGGAATCTGACGCAATACTGGCGTCGGGTGATGTAAGAATTCAAGCCTTATTGTACAGATGTAATTATTAGTACATGTGAACTCTACGTTGGGTTAATTTTAATCACTACAATGATTAGTAGAATTAGTAATAATTAATGAGAATACAACAGTGTTGTATTTAGTGTTGGAAATTTCCAACATAACTCCGGGGGGAGGATTCTAGGGTCGTAGTGTAATGTGGAGTACTGACACCTATCCCGAAGTTGGTATTAATATTAGTATGTTAGTATGTTAGTACACACATAACGAATGTCCCGTATTTGTCAAGGACATACAAGAAACTTAAGTCTTGCTGATTTTCATGTTAAAAGGAACATGTTATTATGAATTACCTAAAACTAATAATTAAGAAAGCCTACAATAACTCTGAGATTTGTGTCGCTATGACATGTAATGTGTATGTTACAAATCTCTAAGTCTGCAAACTCTCAGGTACTCTAGATAAATAATGTTATTCATAGCCTACACAATAATTAAAGATTTTAATCACACAATTTAAACAACAGAATCTACTGTGATGGGAATGTCTTGGGTCATAGTGACTTGTAATGGTTTGTTACTTGACATCACACCGCAGTATCATCATAGTTATCTAAATGGGATGTAAAAGGAATTACTCTTGGTCAGAGCTGTAATTGGCTTGTAGTTTCCCTTAGTGGAAACATGTATTAAATATTGAAACATTAAATGATTAAGTTATCGGTAATCAGGAACCCTCTAAAGCTCACAATAAACTCAACAACTAGGGTCGCAGTGACATGTAATGGTGTATTACGTAGCTGCTGAATCGTAGGTAAACTCAGAAAAATTTCCTAAGAACTGATAACACTATTGTATAATTATACAGTAAAGTATTATTAGTCATTTAAGATCAAGGAGACTATGACACTACAGTAAGGTCACTGTCTAGGGTCGCTGTGACTTGTAACTATTGAGTTACTAGACAATAACATCTGGCAGCATCATGATCACCCCAAATTCAAATGAGGAAATTGAATTTAATGTGCACTGCCGTGCAGTAGTCATTCTGACTGATGGTACAACTAATTTGCTAACTAGCTAAAATAATAGAAAAGTAGAGAACTGAAAAGTTTATTCATTAAAATCAAGGAAAATTCTGAGTCGACAGTAAGATTAGTAGCCTAGTCATTCTGAATTATGAGCTAATTAAATGGCAGCTCATAGGCTTGACACTGTAAACTTGTTAATACGAAATCAACCTTTACACGAAATTGAGTTTATTAAATCAGTCTCTATAAGTATAGTCAACTGCAATTAATGGTGAGTGCAGATTAGGCTAGTACTCAGTTGACACTAACTAAAGTCCCTAAACCTACCTAAATAAATGGTTTGAATTTCTAACCTACCTAAGTAAGGAACTAAGCTAATTGTGAGCAAAAATGTACTCGAATTAACATTGGGAGCTGTATTGAGCTCATTAACAGGTCGAGCTATATTGAACTCATGAACATGGTGAGCTATATTGAGCTCGTCAACAGTGTTGACAGGGTGAGCTACAGTGAGCTCGTTAACATGGGGAGCTATATTGAGCTCGGTAAGCATGTTAACAAGGTGAGTTATAGTAAACTCGTCAACACTGTTGACCAACCCGTTCTCGCAAATTTAATAAGTCAATATTGACTTATTAAATATGTGCATAGGTGACATACTTAGCATAATAGATACCCTTAAAAAGATTCATAGAAAACACCGACCTTACCTAACCTTGTTAGTATCTTAAGATAAGCATCTTATTGCTTCGTAATTACAATTATTACCTAACCTATAATAGGTATAGGTTAAGTAATAATTGTAATTACGAAGCAATAAGATGCTTATCTTAAGATACTAACAAGGTTAGGTAAGGTCGGTGTTTTCTATGAATCTTTTTAGGGGTATCTATTATGTTTAGTATATCACCTATGCACGTAGTTAATAAGTCAATATTGACTTTACGAATTTGCGAGAACGGGTTGTGTTGACAGGGTGAGCTGCAGTGAGCTCGTTAACAGAGTTAACAGGGTGAGTTATATTGAACTCGTCAACAGTGTTGACAGGGTGAGCTGCAGTGAGCTCGTTAACAGAGTTAACAGGGTGAGTTATATTGAACTCGTCAACAGTGTTGACAGGGTGAGCTGCAGTGAGCTCGTTAACAGTGTTAACAGGGTGAGTTATATTGAACTCGTCAACAGTGTTGACAGGGTGAGCTGCAGTGAGCTCGTTATCAGAGTTAACAGGGTGAGTTATATTGAACTCGTCAACAGTGTTGACAGGGTGAGCTGCAGTGAGCTCGTTAACAGTGTTAACAGGGTGAGTTATATTGAACTCGTCAACAGTGTTAACAGGGTGAGCTACAGTGAGCTCGAATTAACGAGGTGGAGTATTGCATCATTCAATTATCATGGCGAGCAGTGCTCGTGGCATGGGGAACATTAAAGCGTTCGATTGTCATGGCGAGCAATATTGAGCTCTTATTCGCATGGGGAACAAGAAGCACTCAATTATTACGTTAATTCTAAGGTGAGCTATGTTAAGCTCATGAAGCATGTTAATTAACAATGCTGATGTTTAACGATAATGCATTAAACAAAGAGAAACCTAAGATTGCTGGAAATTAAATTACTGCTACGATTAATCCTATTCAAGATAATTTGTAGCATTTTCCCAACCTAAACGTTTCACGGGTTATTAGTTCTCTGTAAATTCACTTACGTATTGGTAAGTTTGCAAGTTTGTTCGTGCTGCGCTCCTACACTAATTAAGCAGAAACGAAAGAAAAAACAACTCAAACAAATTGATGCAAGTATTTATCACTAACTCTTAGTGCAGAAAACATGGTATTAAGAAGGTTTTCTTGGCAAACCTTTAAGCGCAAGTATAGTGGACCAGTGGTCCTAGTGAATTTATAATTACAGAAGTTGCTTGATGACTTCATAGTATTACTAAATTCAGGAAATGCCAGTGGCATTGAGTGCTAGATTCTCTAGCCTAACATTATTAATTACCTAGGGAGTACTAGATTCTCTAGCCCAACATTACAATTTACCTAGGAAGACTGAGTGTGGTCAATTACTACTTGTCGAGAATAATTCTAGGTCTGCAGTGAATTCAATGGCTTGGTCGCTGTGACTTGTACTTGTTTGAGTACGAACCATTGGTTTTCACTGAGAGCTATGAAACATCTCGGCGAGCACTAATTGCACTACAATCAATCTGAGTTTATTACTCAGCTGTGTTTCTCCTTTTAGCTTGCTGCTGTAGAATTGATTTACTGCTGACTAATTTATTATTGCTGGCAGGCTTAGGCTTGTTCACATTCAGAACTTTACCAGTAAGTAAGTAGCCACCTGCAGATTGGAGCATATTCATTCCCAATCGTTTGACATGTCCAGTTATGAACTGGTAATAGTAGTCGGCTCCTACTAGTACATCTACATTGGTAAGGCGGTCAGACGTTAACTTGTTGTCAGCCAAATTAATTTCACGTTCCTGCAGGAAGTGGGCTGTGTACCCCAGACCCTTAATGTTTAAGTCTAAAGGTATTTGATCTACAACAATGGCTTGGACAGCCTTGGCATGACTACCTAGTCGTACAAGCGGTTGAACTACTGAGTATTCATGGGTTCCTCGATTTATCATGAACCCTGACAAGTTTAATTTTACCTGTCTGATTGGTTGTAAATTAAGTGCCTCTGCTGCCCTTTGAGTAATGAGAGTTCTCTGGGAACCTTGGTCAAATAGTCCACGTGTGGTGATCTTGGCTCCTCTGTTCTTCACTTGAAGTTGGACAGTAGGCAAAGCAGCATCCACTTGAGATGCTTGTGAAGTTACGCTGTACACATCTCGCACCTTGCAGCACTGTACTGGTGTAGATTCTCTACCTCCTATTCTAGGATTGACATAATTTGTCCTAACTAATTTGCACAGTGCAGCATGATGCTTGCCCCTTCTACACCTATGGCAGGTGTTCAGTGGGGTTTCACAGCTATTAACATTATGGGATTTGAGACACCTAGTACATTTGTGTAACTGTTTGAGTCGTCTGACTCTTGTGTCTCTATTAGGGTAATTAGTACATTTGTACAGAGAATGTTTTTGATTGCAAAACAAGCACATTCCCCATCCTACAGTTCGTTTAGGGGTTACCGGTTTAGGTAATACAGTAACTTAGGTTGTGATGGTTTTGCTGCTTGCATTTGCTTGTTATTTATTCTCTTGTGAGTACTTGGTGTACTCTGGGGAGCCATTAATAGGCTCTTGGGAGTGCTCTTTGGACTATTAGGTCTCTTAGGAGCACCTGTGGAGTTATTAGGAGTGCTCTTTGGACTATTAGGTCTCTTAGGAGCACCTGTGGAGCTCTTAGGCCTTACTGATGAATCAGTGTTTGACTGATTGTTATTACATTGATTATTAGCACCTTTGTTACCTAGTGACAGTGTCACTTTAGGAGTTTCTGGTAAGGAAACTGATGTAGGTACAGTTTTGGTGCATTCAGATTTAGCATTAATTGCCTGGTCTGCTGTATGATTGCTCATATTGCGCAAACCTGTAAATATATCCTGCATTAACAGGGTATTACCATTCTGGTATACATATAATTTATTAAGTGTGTCACCAGACAATTTTCTCTGGATGATAATTTTAGTCATCCACTCAGTAGTTGGGTGATCCACCTCTTTACTGAAAGAATTTATCAGTGACTCAAGCTGGAAACTAAAGGCTTGTAAAGAGTCAACTGATTGTTCTGGTGAAGATAAATTTAATAATTGGTGCACAAGGTTTATAATAGTCTTCTCATTGTTAGCATTTACTTTAGAAGGCTGTTGTGAGCAATTGTGACCATTACTTGTGTTGCTTAAGGCTTCTTGCTTAGCCTCAGCTTTGATTACAGCTTCGACTGCTGTTGCAGCATTAGCTTTATCATTTTCTGGTTCAGATCCACTGATTATTGCAGCTTCACTTGTTTCATCTGCAGCTTCACTTGTTTCATCTGCAGCTTCACTTGTTTCTCTGGGTTCTTGTGATAAGCTAGTTAATTCAGTAGGCATATGTATTGAACTTATAGAATCCAGGGAACATGGAGAAGAGTTGTCTGAAAATTGAACTCTGTAAACAAATCATCACGTGAAGTTGTATTAGATGAGAGGTTAGAAAATGAAGGATGAACTTCAGTTGTGGATCCTGTGTAGTGATCAGTATTGATTAGAGGATTCTCCTCATCTTGAGGTAGCTCAAGAATTTCATCTGAGCTGAGTGTTGACTCTGGTGTAGGTCTATTAATGATCTGTTCTATCCACTCGGGAATATCTTGTCTCGCAAGCACCTCCTCATATCGGTCTAACCAGGTTTGAACGCTACGTTCATAGTTATCAAGATCAGATTCTGTCAGACGTAAGTGGTCTAAGACAGTATGACCGACCTGGAGTAAATTCCTGTGGGACTCGATTACAGTCTTTATATAATCATATTTTTGGTTAGCGTTCCTTATGGAACTTGCTAGTCTGTAGACGTAATCTGGGTCAGTTTCTACACAGTTGTCACATCTGATAAGCAGTTTTCCTAGCTGAATTTGAAGAGCTGTCAAGAATCTTGCATTCCTTTCTAAAGGATTCATTCTTGCGGTAAATTGAGCCTGATAGGGCTTATGTAGCTATTTGTATAGCTATGGTATCTGCTCCTTGATGTAGAGCAGGTATAATTATTGACAGCATGATATTTTCTTGAGGCTGGTTGTAATTTACCTCATTTAGAGGTTAGCTACCTACCTAATAATAAGCAACTAAGATTTGAGTGGTACCTTGGTCTCACTACAGGTGTTCCTCAGCTTAGCTCTTCTAAATCAGCCTCGGATGGGTAGTGGACTTACAGTAACACTCAAAGACATACATAGAAATATGCAATAAAATATAATTACACAATAAATGGTTAATCCCACCCTTGATAGGGTCAGCACAAAAAGAATAATATATATGCCACTAACTAGCTCAAGCCTAGTCGTGAGAATTTCTACTTAAGAAACTACAACTATATTTAGTCTATGCTTGTACCAAATTCAACACAATCACAGCCTAAATTGCTACCTAATAAAGGTTGGCAAAGATTATATTGTGGTGCAATAATGTGCAAATAATTGTGCTGTGTTTTTGTTTTTTTTGGATTTTATAGTTTATATACACTTGTATAATTATGTGTATAAGAAATTAAATGAACACAAGAGAATTAATTGTGTTTGGCAAGTATTCTACTGCCGTAAATATTATCTAACTCCTGAATGTACTCCTAATGGTGGAATAAAATGTTATCAGGGTTAGTAATGATTAACTAGTATGAGATCAGTAATTTATATTAGTATACTGGATCCCTAAATGTTAATGATCCACTGACTTGAGTGAATCAGTAACTATAACTTGGATTCAGGCTATAATGGACAGTCTGCTGACAGCCATATATTGAAACATTTGTATAGCCCAAATGGTTAACACATAATTGGTGTTAGTGATTAATATAGAGTTATGAGCTGTTGCTCCTGGTGACCTAAAGATTCTTACTTCAGTATGAAGTGTAGGCCTAAATGTTGTGGGCAATAAACTGCGTCCCACGAGTGCTACCTTATACATAAGGTATAAGTAGCAATGAATTGGTGTGACTTAGGCTAACCTATGTGTTACGTTGTTAGTAGACACAATTAATTAAAAGGGTTAGTCTTGATTACATCACACTAGGATTAGTTATTAATAACTAGTATTTATAATTATAATTTATGTTGATCCGGTTCGAAGGACCATAATGTGGGACATTTGGGGCTTAACTCTATTTATTTAAATATTAAAGTAATGAAAATCAATTACTAAGGACCACCCGCTTTTATAGTAAAGAGGGAAACTAAGAAAATATGATCATTAGAAAATTCCTAGATGAACCAGTAACTATGGATAAAATACTAGAGAATATGATCACTGAAATAATTAATGGGCTGTATAATTAAATGAATCAAAGCCTCAAACACCTACATTGGGGGGGTATTACTTGAACTCAATACGTCCAGGAACTAGTGTGGTTCGTTCACCAGTCCAATGTATAATAATCTAATCCTATGAACATTTATAGAGTCATTATCTTTATCATCAATGAGAACATAGATTACGAACATGAAAATAATAATTATAATAAACACATGTTAATCCAATGAACAGAGTTCTGCATGTAAAGGAATACAGATAATAGAAATCAAGGAATACGAAAGGAATCTTAGCTTAAAGACGATTTCCAAGAAGTTAGTTACGACTCATCCTCTGATTCTCCTGGACTCGTCATGGAACACTGGGAGTTGATTAACATGGGAAATGACAGCTCGGAGAATTCTTCACACACGCTGTAGTTTTTTATTGTCGCACGGCGTCACGACAAGCTACCCAGCTATAAACCCACCCCTATATGATGCATCAAATAAGGATAAAGGTACTAAGCTAATATGGGCACTGTGTAAATTAAGGCTTCCCGAAGTTCGCGTCCTAGGTTCCGGCCCAGCCTATCCTAGATACTGACGCGCTTCACTGGCCGGTCACGTGGTATTACATAGAACCAAATTTAACAGGTTCTGGCCGAAGGTCAAATTAATCTCTTGACCATTCGACTTGTTATGTAAAATGACACTGACACCAGCAAAGTTAATGTCTGCAAAGGTTCTTCACACCTCACAGTGGCGACTTTCTCCTCGAGTTCTTGATGGCGTCTACCCTCGTGACTGGGGTAATAGCGTCTCCTCGTGAGCGCGTCACCTCGTGAATGCTTCACCTCGTGAACTGGCGTCTCCTCCGCCCCGCTCCGCGTCCCGAGTTTGTTACACAAATTATTTATGGCGGATATTATCATTTCTCGCAGTTGTGATTGAAATGCTCGGATAAGGACGGGTTTATTATTTAGAGGAGTTAAATATTATTATTTGCCCGTTTTAGGATAGTAAACGAACAATGGAGATGAATTAAAGTCTCTCCAGGGCATTCACGCGTGACGTAAAATTTAATACTAGATAACAGTTATAACTATAAACGCTCTATTTGGCTTTAGTTGGAGATCAGTTTATCTGTAATTAATTATCACACAGAACACCGTTGTTTATAGAGAATCAAATTCAATTCTCAGACACAATGGATATAAATGTGTTTATTACAATGGAATCTGACGCAATACTGGCGTCGGGTGATGTAAGAATTCAAGCCTTATTGTACAGATGTAATTATTAGTACATGTGAACTCTACGTTGGGTTAATTTTAATCACTACAATGATTAGTAGAATTAGTAATAATTAATGAGAATACAACAGTGTTGTATTTAGTGTTGGAAATTTCCAACAACAACAGCCACCCGCTCTCACGGTGCAAAATTTCCCGAATCTGTTAATTCCGAATCAGACATTACACGAAAGTGTTGCAGAAGTACAGCAAATGCAAAAGAGCAGCAAACACTTACTTTCGGAATCTACTCACCAGGTATACAGTTTTACCGAGGTCCAGCTGAAAACCATCGTGAAGATCATGGCAGAGACCATTATCAATTGCCTACAGATGACGCAGAACGCCTCACAACAACAGACTCAAGACATCGCTTGTGTGATAATGGACAAGATCGTGCAGCAGACCACAGTTACACGAGAAATAGACAGTCTCCGACAGGATGGAGCACGAGAGGACAAACAACGCAACTTGGACATACTGACTACCAACAACAGTCGGCTAGTCAAGACACCAGAACATCAACATTCACAAACGTAACTGCAAGGAGTAGTGGCCACCCACGATCAACAGACTCTTCCGACACGGGAGACAGACAACAACAGCCAATGCAGTCTGATATGCAGCAACGCCAACAAAGACGTATTGAACAGCAGAGATGCACAGGTTCCACCAACACAAGAAACGGCCACGAGCATTCAATGCAGTCCGACTTGCAGCAATACCTCCAACAAAGTGATGGACCACAGTTCTGCACAGATTCCAACAATGCCGGGGATGACCACGGACAATCCATGCAGTCCGACCTGCAGCACTTCCAACAACATAGCGATGGACCACAGTTATGCACAGATTCCATCAACGTCGGGGTTGACCACGACCTGTCAATGCAGTCCGATTTGCAGCGATACGACTTGCGAGGCGGAGAATATAGAGGTCGATTCCGAGGAGGAGTTCTAGTAGAACAAGCAACACCAACCGAACCCGTCGTCTGGCCATTACGAATTCTGCAGTGGAACATACAAGGTCTTGGAAATAAAAAACACACACTTCAGGAGGCTGCAATCAGCACGAAAGCAGATTTAATCGTTTTGGAGGAAACTCTTTTCCCTGCCACGAAATCCTTCAGATTGGCTGAATATCGGCACTATGTTCTACCGTATGAGCAGGGGAGACAAAGAGGATTAATGACCCTAGTCAGAAACACCATACCCAGCAAGAAAATAGACTCAGTTTCATGTGGGGATGGAGTAGAGGTATTAGCAGTTACAGTGAATATGGCTAATTTTGAGCTCCTCATATACAACGTCTACAAGCCCCCCTAGACGTAAACTAGAAGCAGAGGCAGTGCTTGCCTTGGCCACGCAGGAAAATGTAATTATTGCTGGAGATTTTAATGCTCATCATCCAGAGTTAGGTGCAACTGGGCCAGCCAATGCAGATGGGCGCCATTTAGCTGCAGCTCTGCGTGAAGTACCTGAAATTACGCTTCTCAACACTGGGGAACCCACTCACATTCTAAGAGGTTCCCTTGATCTTACATTCATCTCAACAGCACTCCAGCAACAGGCGAAGTGGGAAGTAGACCCGGTGATCACCAGTGACCACTATGCTACTGTCACGACACTAAACCTGGCACGACCTCCTCCACCACCTGCGCAGCCTCGGTGGAATTTAGGAAAGGCCAATTGGAATGTATACCAAGCAGAACTTGACAAATGGTATGCAACGTACACGCTACCTGAGGATTTGAACATACACGAGACCGATCTGCAGGAAGCCGTTGCAGCTGCTGCAAACAAAGCTATTCCAATCATTATCACGGGTAACACAAAACGAAAGAACTATTGGTTCTATAGTAATGAAGTTAAAGAACAGAACCAGAGTCAACATCTTCAGAAAACATCTAAAGAGAAACCCCACTCCAGACGGAAGAACTCTGCTAAGAGCGGTGATATCTGAAGCAAGACGAGTTTCTAGAGAAGTAAAGGAGGCAAGATGGTTTGAATGGTGTCAAACTCTAAATGAACATAGTAGTCTTGGCAAGATATGGGGTCAGATTAAAACTATATCAGGTCGTCCAGCCCGGCCACTGGCATGTATTCAACCATTGCAGGAGGCTGAGAGACTTGCTCTCCAATTTGCAGAAAGAACAGCTTCATATCAGCTTCCTGCAATGGTCCGAAGGCAGGAAGTACACTTAAAACAAGAGAGGATGACAGTCATTCATGAGGGCATAGCTATGAATGACGAGTGTGACTGTCCCTTCACCGAACAGGAACTAAGCAGAGCCAAAAATGGTGGTAAGGACACTGCACCAGGTGCTGATAACATTACATACTCAATGATCGCACATGCAGGTCCTGCTGGAGAACGAGGAATCTTGGACGTCATCAATGCTTCTTGGCAGCAAGGCAAACTACCAACCTCTTGGAAGAAAGCAGACATCATACCGGTTCCTAAGCCGAAAGAACCTGGCGATTACAGACCCATTTCATTAACGTCATGCATTAGTAAAACTGCAGAACGGATGGTCTTAAATAGGCTACTGTGGAAGACTGGAGACCTTCATAAACACATATTTGGCTTCACTAGAGGTGTAGGTACTGCCAACTGCATAGCAACATTACTAGGAACAGTTAACTCGGGTCCAGCTATAGTGGTCTTCCTTGATCTAGAAAAAGCATTTGAACTTGCAAGCCCGCAAGCAATACTACACACCTTAGTTAAAAAAGGTGTGAGGGGGAAAATGCTAGCATGGATTCAAGATTACCTAAGTCACTGGTATGCCAGAGTCAAGTTGCAAGGACAAGTGTCGGACTACCACTTGCACGAGAATGGGACTCCATAAGGAGGAGTCCTCAGTCCTAGTCTTTTTAACATCCTTATAGAAAACCTTGTTACCATGACCTTTACAGAAGGGGTTAAATTGCTAAGCTATGCTGATGATCTAGCATTAGTCGTTACGGGTCCTTCACTTCTAAATAAAGCTCAAGGTGCTTTAGATAAAGTGACATCTGAATGCAGTGTTTTAGGGCTAAAAATATCTGCACAGAAGTCTAAGGCGATGAGACTAGGTGGCAACACTCCAGACAGGCACCTACGCATTCAAGACATTAACCTTCAGTGAGTTACACAATATCGATATCTCGGAGTGTGGATTGATTTTAAAATGACATTCAATAAGCAAATTTAATATCTAAAGGAGAGAGCAAAGTCACGAATGAATATAATGAGAGCAATCACAGGGCCCCGTCTAGGAGCGGGACACAGAGTGTTGAGAATGTTTTACATACACGCCGTTCGTTCCCTGGTTGATTATGCAGCACCTGCCTTACTCGCTCTTTCTCCTGGTCAGTGGGCAAACGTTGAGGTTCTTCAAAATGATGCGTTGCGAATCATAACAGGTGCTCCCAGATGGACTAAAATACTGAACCTAAGACTCGAAACAAAGCTACCGTCGATTGAAATAAGGGTAAAGGGGATTGCTGCGTGCATGCTGACCAAGATATTGACTAGACCTAGAATCAGTTCACTTAAAGATATAATCACTGGAGCACTAACTCTAGACAGAAGAGCCTCCAATGGCAACAGGTGGACCCATTGTGCGATAAACACCATCAATATGTTCGATATGACTAACACAGTCACTGAGAGGGGTGTCGACGACATACATGCAGACTTTGTTCTACAAGCCCCTTGGGAATCTCTGCCAGCAGACTTTAAGATTATGGCTCTTGAAGGAAAGAAGAACCAGACACATCCTCATCTGCTACGTAACAATGCACCGATGCATATAGAGGCAAACATGGCATCCGACAGCTTCACTTACTTCACGGATGGGTCAGTCGACCAGCAGGGACAAGAAACCGGAGCTGCAGTTAAAGCAGGAAACTCTGTATATAGTTGGAGGCTCTCAAATGGGTGTTCGACTTTACAAACAGAGATGCTAGCCATTCAAAAGGCTTTGGAACATGCTCTTGCTGAACACCGACAACATGTTATCATCCATACAGATTCGAGAACCGCCATTGAAACCTTGCAACAAGAACACATATGTGATAACATCCATCTGATCACAAATGTCTTGTCATTCATGCACACACTCAAACGACAAGGCCGACGGGTACTTATCAACTGGGTGCCAAGTCATGTGGGACTACTAGGAAATGACATTGCAGACGAAGCTGCAAAACTTGCTACTAAGAGGGGAAATGTAGACATTTACATACCACAGAGTCTATCCCAGATGAAGAAAGTAATTCGAAACAGAGCAATGCGAATGATATACAGTGACCACACCACAGCAGTTGCAACATCAGGATCTGCGGGTTGGTACAAGAATTCAACCAACTACGAACCACTTAGTTTGATGAAAGGGGGCAGTAGAACAACAGAAGTGCACTTACATCGCATCAGGCTTGGATACCCACGTGCATGGGAAATAGGCTTACAGGTTCCGGAGGATGAGAGGAATGTCATTACTGTGGAGGATTGCCCGACAGACCACTGGAACATTATCTAACACAGTGCACAGTTACAAACCCGTTCAGATTTCACCTTAGATTCAACAGAGCAGAGGACGTTGTTAAACACATATGGCAAAATCTTACTGAAGCGACCATACGAGTCATGAATACTCATCCTCCGCCCAAGTAAAACAGAAACAAGCATCACTTAGTGGGCCAGCCAGAGGCTTAGGGCCCTCGCAGGATTATCCCTACTAAAAAAGAAGAAGAAAAAAAATCTCTAGACACATTCATTAATTTAACATACTGTGTATTAATTTTTTTTTTATTCTCATATATAAATTAATATTATTATACGTAATAATTCTATGTATAGTTAGGCATAGGATAGGTTAGGTTAGGTGTTTAGGTTCTGATAGCGATTATTTGTATTTGAAATACGTGAGTGACAACCGGTCCTCGTCTCAAGTCCATTACATCCAGCGGTTGGCCCCATAGACGCATTCATAAATTTTAACATTCTGTTCATTCAAAATGGGAATTTTCTCAAATACAAATTCATAATATAATATATTAGCATATTGTGCATATGTAGGCATAAGTTTGGTTAGGTTAGGTGTTTAGGTTCTGTTGGGGATTATTTGTATTTGTAGTACGTGGGTGAAGCATTTACAGCATTGTGGTTTGAATAAAATTCATCAATGAAGAACTTGTTCCGGAAGTATTCGAACGAAATCAGTTGTGAGTCATGTCTAAACCGTTTTTCAATCATAAACCAGCCCGTCCTCCAAACAAAGATCCAAAAGTGATTCCATGCACCCGCCAAACCCCCTGTTTATGAATGAAAAGCGGTTTACACACGACTCACAACTGCTGACGTTCGAACATATCCGGAACAAGTGCTTCACTGACGAATTTTGTTCGAATCACAACGCTATAAATGCTTCACCCACGTACTACAAATACAAATAATGGCCAACAGAA
Source organism: Procambarus clarkii (assembly GCF_040958095.1). Classification (NCBI taxonomy): domain Eukaryota; kingdom Metazoa; phylum Arthropoda; class Malacostraca; order Decapoda; family Cambaridae; genus Procambarus; species Procambarus clarkii. The sequence continues at coordinate 31,341,314 of NC_091183.1, forward strand.
CCTAAACACCTAACCTAACCTAACCTATGCCTATATATGCACAATATGCTAATATATTATAATATTAATTTATACTTGAGAAAATTCCCGTTTTGAATGAACAGCATATTAAAATTTATGAATGCGTCTGTGGGGTCGACCGCTGGATGTAATGGACTTGAGTCGAGGACGGGTTGCATAAACAGGGGGTTGGCAGGTTGCATGGATTCACTTCTGGGTCTTTGAAGGACGGGCTGGTGAGTGAAGCTTTTATAGAATTGTAGTTTGAACAGAGAACGTAAGCGGAGCACTTGTTCCGGAAGTGCTCTAATGTCATCAGTTGTGAGAAGTGTGTAAACCGTTTTCATTCATAAACAGAGTTTGGCGGGTGCATGGGGATTTTGGCGGGAGTTTGGCTTTTGGTTATGAGGAAGGGCTGATTGTTTTTTCCATATCATTGCCCGTCCTCCAATCAAAGACCCAAAAGTGATTCCATGCACCCGCCAAACTCCCTGTTAATGAATGAAAAACGGTTTACACACAACTCATAAGTGATTTCATTCGAACACTTTCGGAACAAGCGCTTCACTGACGAATTTTGTTTGAACTACAATGCTGTAAATGCTTCACCCACGTACTACAAATACAAATAATCGCCAACAGAACCTAATCACCTAACCTAACCTAACCTATGCCTATATATGCACAAAATGCTAATATATTATAATATTAATTTATATATGAGAAAATTCCCGTTTTGAATGAACAGCATGTACAAATTTATGATTGTGTCTGTGGCGTCGACCGCTGGATGTAATGGACTTGAGTCGAGGACGGGTTGATAAATGCTTCACCCACGTACTACAAATACAAATAATCGTCTACATATCCTAAACACCTAACCTACTTAACCTACGCCTATATATGCACAATATGCTAATATATTATAATATTAATTTATATTTGTGAAAATTCGCGTTTTGAATGAACAGCATGTAAAAAATTAAGAATACGGCTGTGGGGTTGACTGCTGGATGGAATGGACTTGAGTCGAGGACGGGTTGCATAAACAAAGGCCAAAGTCCATTCCGTCACCGAACAACCCTCCTGTTTATTAATGAAAAAAAGGTTTACACACGTCTCACGACTGATGACGTTTGAACACTTCTCGACCAAGTGTTTCACTGACGACTTTTGTTAGAACCAAAATGCTGTAAGTGTTTCACCCACGTACTAGAAATACATATAAACCCCTACAGAACTTAAAAACTAACAAATACCTAAATATGCACAGTATGCTAATATATAATTATACTAATTTATATCTGAGAAAATTCTTGTTTTGAATGAACAGTATGTTAAAATTGATGAAAGTGTCTTTGGGGTTGATCGCAGGATGGAATGGACTTGGTCTGAAGATTGGTTGGATTTTTACAATAAAATTATATTGTTGATTACACTTAATAAGTTATTATTTTGGAAAATAACACTGAGTAATTAGCTTAGCTCTGAACAAAATATATTTTGTATGTTCCTTATGAACTGTTGATGATTGCGACTGTTTGTGAACTAATTCAACGAGAAAACAACGATTCATGGGAGTTTTATTTAAACGAAAATGTAATTTAGTGGCTTTTTGCACTGAATCATTTTTAAGGCTACTACTTGCATGCCTTTATATATTAAATTTATTAAATGAGCCTATATCAAACATGATGGATAGAGCAGACGCGGTGAAAAGGGAAGAAGAATAAGTGGAAGAAGGGGGAAAAATAGTGTAAATGAGAAAAGTGGTGGAAGGGAAGGGGTGTAGTAGAATGCGAGGTGATGGTGTTTGTAGCGGGAGAGAAGTTGTTCATTGCCTTACAATTTGCTCATAAGGTAAGGCTGTAAGGTGTCTTACTTACTTACTCTAAGGTAAGTAACAAAACGGTAAAAACACAATAAGCTATGCGATATACATGCTGAGTTTTGGTGTTCAGGTATCACAGTGTGTTTCATCTTCTCCTGGAGTCGGACAACTTCCTTGGCTTCAGAACACCCGATACTCCTTCCAGCAACACCCAAGTAGCTTCACATCAAAATAATGCTAATCGCACCGATGTTTCTGCTGCTTATGGCTGCTTGTGTGACTGAGGGAGGCATACATAGACAACTAATCGGAGGTAAGACAAATGCTCTATTTTAAGTTTATGATCATAAACTTCAAACGAATCAATTTTTTTTAGGTGAAAGAACGTTAGTTGTTTTTCTATATACTTTTAGGTTACTTCTTCAGGTGACTATTATGGAGAAATATGTAAGTTTATATGTCTGTGTGTACTCGCCTAATTTTACTCACCTAATCGTGCTGGCCGAGTTTGAGCTACGGCTCTTTGATCTCGACTGTTAATCACCTGGAGGAGAGATTCTTGATCCTAAGTGACTACATTTGATATGCGTAAGGAGTCTGCCTCCATAGACTTACGACTTAGTTCATTTTATGTTTACATTACTCCTACACTGCCCTCCCACTGCCCCGGTGGGGGTGGGGGGCAGTGGGGGGGCACTGCCCCCTCCCCCCTGAAATCTGATGCGCAATTGGCTCCTAGGTTTCCACTTGGGTGCCCTAGTTCGAGTACAAAGTAAGCAAAAGTGCATGCCATATATTACTGTATCATTTCCATTGAGAGCTTTTGTATGGTAATATTGTCTACCCAAATTTTTCCATTGATCAACTGTTCTATTAATGAAAGTGTATTCGCTGAGACCATTCCTCATAACTCGTATATATAACTTCGGGAAATAGTCTCGAGGCATACCTCTGAAAATTCTTAGCCATCTTCTTGTGTTAACTCGATATGTAGTCCACATATAGCAGCAAATTCCAGGATTTGTCTGGCATTTGATATTCAGCGTTCTAAAATAATTTTTATTTTCACTCCTCTTAAGACAGTTCTTATGTTGGCCATCCTAGCATGTGCCGTCAGCTGGCAATATTCATTTGTCTTTAACCTTAAGAGACAGGTTTCATGTGATATCAACCCACTGATAATTCTCTCTCTACCCAATTCTTGTAGGATTCTATCTGCTACTTGGTTTCTGGTGTCCGGTCTCCTGCTCCCTTCACCTAGTTTCATTAATTTACATTAACTTGAGCTAAACTCTATAAGTCGTTGTTTTACTCTAATTGCGGTTTGCCTAAATTGTCTCGTACTCTGAATATCTTACTTTGTCCTTATCCCCTGCATACTTTGTGCAAAATTGTAATAATTAACTCTGGAAGATCTTTTTTATATATGAGAAACAGGATAGGTTTGAATATTGAACTCCACTGGAGGCATCTCGCCACTTTCATATATGTCCTTACCACCCCCATCCCCAACATCATTGGGGAAAAGCACATTCTTTTCTAGGGATGATAACATATTATTGTAAGTTCGTGAAGAACTTTTCATCAAAATTATTGTATGAAATATTGAAACAAGTGGGCAGTTTAAGAGAGGAGAAGGCCTTCAGGAATATTAAGCAGGAATTGATAAATTTATCAACAGATAAATTTTGACTAATTTTACTGGTAAACTCGCATTAGACCTAGAGGTGTATGCTTCCTCAGTAGGGGTGGGCTATTTGTTATTACAGGAATTAGATGGGCCAGGAAAAAGTTGTCTATTTTGCTAGCAAGAAATGATCTCTTGCAGAAGAGAATTATATCCAATTAGACAAAGAAGCCTTAGCTTTATAATATGCCGTAAAAAATCTGAGGTAATTTCTGCTGGGTAGGAAATTTCTTGCTAGAACAGGCCATAAATCCCTGCAACGATTGTTTGGCGGAGGTAAACAAATTGCAGGTTATGGCAATGCAAGAATTTAACGATGGACATTGCTACTTTCCCAGTTTTAGTATGATTTGGAAATTAAGCCAGGCGAGGATAATGTAGTGGCTCATGCATTAAGTAGATTGCCTGGTACAGAAGAGTTGAATTCCAGTATTCCAGAGTAATTTGTTAACCTGGTGGAATCTATATCTTTTGGACATATTTCATTTTAGATTAAATCTGTTGATGAAATATGTCAAAAATGGTTGGAATGATAACATACTATTGTCAGAGTATGCTGCAGTAAAGGCAGACCTTAATATTAACCAGGATGTACTCTTGTATAGGAATAGAGTGGTGGTTTCTGTGGAAGTAAGATGTAAGATTTTGGAACAGCTGCATGTAGGCCATAATGGCAAAAATGCTTTGAAAGCAGAAACTAGAATTTGGGTTTGGTGGCCAAAAATGGACCAGGATATTGCAGAAGTAACTAAGAATTGTCATATTTGCTTTAAGAATTATCAGATACCCCAAGTCCCAGCACTTTCCTGGCCATGCAGTGGGAAGCCCTGGTCTAGACTTCATATAGATGATGCTGGACCTATGGATAACAAATACGACCTGGTGATTATGGGTTCATACACAATATTTCAGGATGTTCATGTGTGTAATTCTATGATATCATCTGTTACTTGTGAACTGATCAGGAAAATATTTTTTAATTTTGAATTGCCAGACATTGTGGTGTCAGATAATGCTCCATATTTTGTTTCTGGGGAAATGGAGAATTTTGTTAGATTTAGATTTTGATTTTTATTCAGATAGAGGTACATACATTGAGTTACATGCATAATGTTAGATTTAAAGATAGAGATAGTACATACAATAGCTAAAGCCACTAGTACGCAAAGCGTTTCGGGCAAATTAAAACAAAAGAATGATATTAAACGTGTAACACTTGCCTCTATAATCCTTCTTCAAATAGTCTGGCTGAAAGAGCAGTGAGATCCTTAAAAGAAGGATTACAGTGGTTTACGGAAGGTGCTGTTAATTTAAAACAAGGCTTAGATATTTTTATAATCAAAGAAAAACTATTCATTCTGCCACTGGTAAATCTTCTGAATTACTGTTTAATAGGCACTTCAAAGTGCACATGGAAGCACTAAAGACATCCAGATACAGATAAATCTATAACTAGCTTGGCGAATCAGTTGGCTCAGAGAGAGGAAATGTTGCTTAAACAAGGGGATGCAGTATATGCAATGAATTTTGAAATTAGTAAACCGTGGATCGAAGGGACAATTATGGAAGTCTTGGGCTGCAGGACGTTCACCGTGCAAGTGCAGTTTTGGGAATATTAAATAGAAAATACATGCAGATCAGCTCATGCCAGGTTCACAGGTTAATGTTGAAGACCCATCAGATGGGAGTGGGGCAACTAGAGATACCCAACCTAATAATGAATGGGTAGCACGTACAGGGGACAGGGAGGCAGAGCAACGGTCAGCAGAGGGGAATGTGGATACAGCTAACCCTATGGACTCTGCTGTTAGTAACTCAGAAGAAGGTTCCCATGAAGTAACAGGCCAGGAGTTCCTTGTTGAGAAAATCAGGAAGACTCATTAAACCGCCTGGTAGACTTACCCTGTAGGGGTAGAGTTTAATTAAAAGGAGAAGAATGTTAGGATTATGCTATGTGTAGGATTAAGTTCAATTAAGATTAGGTTTGTAATATTAAGGTCCGATGTTTTTTTTATATTCATGGTTCCTATACCTGGTGGCGTTATTGAATCAAATCAAATCAAATCAAATGTTTATTCAGGTAAAGTACATACATACAAGGTGAGATACAAACATTGTTGGATTTATAGACAGAGCTAGTACATTCAAAGCCTAAAACCACTATTACGCAAAGTGTTTCGGGCAGGAAAAACCACTTAGACTAAAACTTATACTAATTGACATTAAAGTATAAATTGTGTTGAAAATAAAAGGGAGGGGGACATGGCAGAAAATAGCAAATATACAATTTGGTCAGCAAACAGCATTGTTTAAAACAGTAAGACATGGGTTGACATTTGAGGGTAAGGTAGGTTACATGGAGTTAATGAGGTAGGACTTAGTTTTTATAATTAAACTGGTTGGGAGATGTACAGTCTTTGACATGATTGGGAAGGTCATTCCACATTTTGGGTCCCTTGATTTGTAGAGCATTTCTTGTTCGATTAAGTCGTACTCTTGGAATATCAAATAGGTATTTGTTTCTGGTGTGGTGCCCATGGGTTCTGTTACAACTTTCTAGGAAGATTTTAAGGTCAGGATTGACATTACAGTTCAGCAATTTATATATATATAATACACATGAGTGTATGTGCAGTGACTTAATATCTAACATATTCAGAGATTTGAGTAAGGGTACCGAGTGATGTCTGGGGCCAGAGTTAGATATTGTTCTAATAGCAGCTTTGTGTTGAGTAATTAGATGACGTAATTGAGTTTGGGTACCAGAACCCCAAGCACAAATACCATAGATAAGATAAGGATAGATGAGAGAGTAATACAGCGCCACCAGGGCAGGGCGAGGTACATAATATCTGATCTTAGAAAGAATGACAACAGTTTTTGAAACTTTGATATATTTATAATGTGTCGCTGGAAATTCAGATTGTTGTCTTTAAGAATACAAAGGAATTTGCCATTCACTTTGTTACAAATTTGGATATTGTTTATCCTGAGATTAATTTGATATGAGTATTTATTGCCAAACAAAATATCGAACGTTTTGTCAATGTTGAGAGTGAGTCCGTTGGCAGTTAGCTAGAGATGGACTTTATTTAGTTCAGTATTCACTGTGACATTTAGAACAAGAGGGTCAGGACTGGAGAAAATGAAGGTTGTGTCATCAGCAAATAGAATTGGTTTGAGGTGCTGGGAGGCATTTGGAAGGTCATTAATATAGATGAGAAAGAGGAGAAGGCCAAGTATGCTGCCCCGAGGAACACCAATGTTGATGGGTAGGGTGGAAGAAATTGAATTATTCACAGAAACATACTGGAGCCTGTCAGTAAGGTACGATTTAAGGTATTGCATGGAGTGACCTCTGACTCCATAATGATGTAATTTAAGAAGAAGGTTTTGGTGGTTGACAGTGCCAAAAGCCTTATGCAGGTCCACAGATAACCTAACAGGGAACTCATTTTTTTCAAGAGCTGCATGTATCAAGTTAATCATACTAATAAGTGCATCGTTAGTGCTTTTTTTAGGTCTGAAGGTATATTGACAGGAGCTAAGTAGATTGTGTTTGGCTAGACAAGAGTAAAGCTGCATGTAGATTAGTTTATCAAATATTTTTGACATGTTTGGCAGAATTGATATAGGTCTGAAGCTGTCGAGATCAGTGAGATACCGCATTTGTGAACTGGGGTTACTCTCGCTTTTTTTTTAGAATATCTGGAAAGGTATCGAGTTCAAGTGACTTGTTGCAGAGCAAAGCAATGGCAGGAGCTAAAGATTTGGAGGCTTTTTTGTAAATTAGAGTTGGTATCTCCGCAAGGGCACTAGACTTGGTTTTAAGGGAAAGGATTATCTCATTAACAACAGTGGAATTAGCAAGTGTTAGATACAGAGAGTGCGGATAGTTACCTGTAAGATAGTCCTGAACATTAGTACTGGAAGATGGAATATCATTAGCAAGGGATGACCCAATGGATGAGAAGAACCTTTTGCATTTAGTAGCAGAGGCTGAAAGCAGACCATCGTTATTGTACAGTGTTACGGCCCTCTCGGGACGCAACGGGGTTCTTACTCTGATGTTGTTAGAGGAAGTTGTATCCAACCCCAAGCCAGTAGAGGCTTTCAAGGGATGCGATCCGTGACGCAAGTAACTTAAAGGGTGAAGGGAAAGAAAGTTAAGAACTTAAGATAATATAATGTCCGCCACCAATAAATAATATATAAAAAAGGTTACACAGGGGGAGGGGTATTAACACTATACAAGGGGATTAAACTGTAGTCTTCTGCTGGAGACTATGGATCCTCGCTCTCTCTCGATGCTGAGTCCTCGGTGCTTCTTCGTGGCCCCACAACGAATTCTCTGCAAAGTTGAGCCTACCCTGGCCACAGGTCAGCCAAAACACAGGTCCACTGGGGGCACCGCCGTGGAGGCCGTCAACCACACATCCAGCTGGTCTGCTGGCAGGTTCCGGAACAACAAGGCTGGTCAGGCCACTCCACGAACGATATAAGGGGAACGCCCTGGACAGGAGCCTCGGGTGACACCACAAATCACTCTCCCGTCCTCAATACCCCAGTGGACGATCGTCTCCAACAGTCGGTCCCGGGTAAATCCTTTTACTGCCACTCCACTGGCAGGCTAACACACCACAGTGTTCTTCCGGGGGGGACGACTTCGCAACTGCTGCAGCAAAGCTCAAGGTTCGGAGACGGCTGCCTCGGGTAGACTGACTCAAGACTCAACTCCCATCACAGCAGTCCCAGGTCGACTCTGTAAGCAGACACATCATCAATAACAGGGACACTAAACACCTCACTTACAGGCTCAGACACAAACGCCCGACACATCCACTTCATAGATGGCGTTGTAGTCTGAGCACCACCTCACCAGAGGTCAGCAGCGGCGGTGTTGAGAGCTACACAGGACTGGAAACTGGCCCTTGTGGCCAGTATTCGCCGTCCGCACCAGGTGTCGTCGTCGTTTGGCGGGGGTTTCGGGAGCTGACCCACAGATGGCGCGGTCGTTACTACTCCGTGCTCGGACGCTGGATCCGGGTTCGTAACAGACAGGAGTATTGGTTTGTTATTTAAAATCTTTTTTGATCCCAATATTTGTGAAATTGCGCTCCATGTTTTTTTTAATGTTGCCCTTTGCTTGGGTAAATTTATCTTCGTAGTATTTAATTTTGGCTCTTCTAATTATTTTAGATAGCAATGAAGAGTAATTCTTTGAAAAGTCTTTGAAGACGATTCCTAAACTATTCTTCTTCTCACGGTCATGTTTTTTATTAATAGATTTAAGTATTCCCTTTGTAAGCCAAGGATTATTTAGCCTTTTAGTTGTGACTGGTTTCGTTAGCAAAGGACAGTGGGTGTTATAAAGGCTGAGAGTTTTTTGAAGAAATGATTGCACTGCTAGGTTGATGTCCCCTATGTTACCTAATTCGGACTTCCAGTTCATATTTGCAGCAGCAGCTATAAAATTGCCTATAGAAGTTTCATTGTGAAGCCTAAAGCTTATCTTCCTTGTATCTAGAGTTGGTTTGTTATGGTTGGTTAGGAGAAATGTGGGGTAATGGTCTGTAGTGCTATCAATGATTATCCCTGAAGTAAAGGGAGAGGTTATGTTGGTCCAGATGTGATCAAGAGCCGTGGCAGTACTGTCAGTGATTCTAGTAGGTCTAGTGATGACGAGTATGAGGAAGCAGGAATTCATACAGTTAAGGAAACTAGCAGCAGGAGGGTTATCAGGCTCGCAGAGGTCAGTGTTAAAGTCCCCAGAAATAATTAGATGGGTTTTGTTCAGTCTGTTATCTAGTATTAGATTTCTAAGGATAGAGTTAAATTCAGTCACGTCATTGTTAGGAATCCTGTAGACTGCTCCCACAGTCAAGACAGCCTCGGTACCCTTGACTCTGAAACAGGCAAATATATACTCTCAACAAGGGTCTCTAGTTTCAGTTACTTTTAAGCATGTCAGTTCATGGTGGTAGTAAAGAGAAGTACCACCATCTCTTTGTATAGGACGACAGTTGTGAGTAGCTGAGTAGTTAGGTATGTTGTTGAGTTAAGTAGTGTCCTCTTTTAACCATGTTTCAGTAAACACAACAAAAGATAATTTGTTGTCAACTGTTTGAATCAGGGCATTAACATCATCAAAGTGCTGAGAGATCTTACATTCAACATCTTACAATGTTTTACAGAAACATTGTGATTACAAGTAAAGACATTGTTTACATCATGTGCTGTATAATACCTGAAATTTTGATAATTAAAGTGATGATTATCATAGATACTAGATAAGAGGTTAAAGTCTGGGTCTATAATAGTTTGCATATGAGACCTGTTTGACAGCAAAAAGCCAAAAAAGACAATTATAAAAAAGACCCAGATAAGAAAAAAAAATATATAAAACTTTACACAAAATGAGGTAGGTTGCTGAAGGGTACTTTCAGGTACACTGAAAGTAAAATTTGCACTGGGAGGCACAGGCAAAGCCAAGAGCACAATGGAGCAAGGGGGAAGTGGCTAGGCAACCTGGGTTACAAAGAAAAAGTTGAATAAAAATTCTAAAGTAATATAAACTTAATGGTAATTTAAGTAATATAAACTTAATGGAATTTAAGAAAAGTAAAAATGAACTTGAATAATTAATTCCAATAGACGACCACTTCAAATCAAATAACAATTAATAATTCTATCAAACAAAAAGCTTACTTACTATAATATTATAATTACATTATAGTTTTTTTTTGTAGGGATATTCCTGTGCGGGCCCTAAGCCTCTGGCTGGCCCGCTAAGTGTTGCTTGTTTCTGTTTTACTTGGGCGGAATATGAGTATTTATGACTCGTATGGTCGCTTCAGTAAGATTTTGCCATATGTGTTTAACAACTTCTTCTGCTCTGTTGAATATAAGTTAAAATCGTAATAGGTTTATAACTGTGCACTGTGTTAGATAATGTTCCAGTGGTCTGTCTGGCCTTTCTCTACAGTGCTGACATTTCCTCTCATCTTCTGGAACCTGTAAGCCTTATTCCCATGCACATGGGTATCCAAGCCTGAGGCGATGTAAGTGTATTTCTGTTGCTCCAACTATAGTTAATTACTAAAGTTACACTAGAACAAAATAAGGTAGATTAATAAGATACACTCAGGTACACTGAGTGATAAAGTTTAAACTAGAGGACACAGGCAGAGCCAGTGTACAATGGAACAAGGGAGTATGGAGTATATAAAATATAGAGTAAAAAACAAAAAAAAGGAGAGACAATAGGAAAGATGACAAGTTTTTGCTGTAAAATAAAATTGAAACCTTTTGAAAGGAAAGGCAGTGCTAAAGTACACATTGGTAGTTAAATGAGACTATAATTTGTATTCTGGTTATACAGCTGTTAACCCACAGTCATTCAGGAAAGAATTGAGGTGAGCTTCAGTAGTTATTACATAGTTTTTCCAGTGTCCGTCTTCCTAGCTATAGTTTTAACATCTCACACAAAACAATGTTTAATTGCAGGGGAGTTTTTGCAGAATCCACATAATTTAAGTAAGAGATGTTGTCTGAAGCTGTTTATGTGAACTCATTCACATAAACAATGGATTTACTAGAGACTGCAGTTCTGATAAGGTCTGACTTGCAGGAGCAGCAATCTAATTTAACACAAATTTTCCTGTTATTTCTACCAGATGATTTGATACCCACTCTATAAGCTGATTTGATGTCACTTTTTTGGATTGAATACCTTATTTTATCCTGCAATTCCTGGATCACGATGGCAGCACAGTCCTCTCCATCAGATTCTTGCAAAAAATCACGTGAAGGGATAATGACAGAGTCAAGGAGTTTATGTTGGTCTGATTCGTCTTGGTTAATAGTGTGTTGTTGTTGTAGGGTGGTAAGATGGTTCTCAAACTTTTGCAACATTACTTCCTGTTTTCTAGTGGTTTCTGCTGGTTTAAAGTTAGTAATTGTGTTCTTGAGAGAGCTTAACGTACTTGGGTTTGTTACTCATGGTAGTGAGATAAATGTAGGCAGGCACAAATAGGGAAGACTCGGTGATGCGGCAGCAGTGATCGTCGGGTACAGCTTCCTCCAATAAGTAACACTAGTAAGGTCGAAATGAGATTATGTGGGTTGATCTTGATGATTGTTTCAATCACATTTGGGTCACTGTGTACTTAGCTGCCTTCTGGGGATGCTACATCATTTGAGGGTTGCTGAGAGCTCAGGGAGCAGCAGATAAAAGTTGAGAGAGCTCAGGGAGCAGCAGATAAAAGCTCGACTGCACCTGTCGGCGGGGCCGACAGGTGCAGTCGAGCTTTCTAGTTTGTTTTTATATTGTTTGTTATTGTTGGCATATTGGTTTGTTGGTTTGTTATTGAATGTTGGTTTGTTATTGTTGGAATAAACGCCATGTGGATTACACATTCGTTTCTCATCCTGCTAAATTAGAACACTATGGGTTCTCCATTAGGTCCCACACTTCCTAATGCTTTTTTAAGTTTTCACAAGAGAAATTGGTTTGACAAATGTCCTCTGTATTTAAAGTCAATTATCTAGAGATATGTGGATGACATTTTTTTTTTGTTATTCAAGGACTAATCTCATGTTGATAAGTTTAGAGAGTATTTTAATGCACAACATTTTAAAATACGTTTCAATGAAAAGTGAAATGAAAAAATCTTTATCGTTTCTTGATGTCAAAGTCAAAACCTTAATGGTTTTGACACTAAAAGTTGACAGAAAGCCAACTTTCACAGGTTTAGGCTTACATTTTAATTCATTTTTTGCAGACATTTTAAGAAAAATGCAATTAATTCTCTGGTGAATAGAGCCTTTGTATTATGCTCAAATTGGTCCAACTTTGATAAAAAAAATATGTCCTTTTGAAATTTTTTAAATAATAGTTTCCCTGTTTATATGATATATAGTTTTTAAGGAATTTCTTAAATAAGAAGTTTCACCCTTCCTGAAAGATTACTACGGTAGAAAGGGATATTAACTACATATAACTACCCTTTTATGGCACCATTAGTTTTTTGTAAGAAGTTGACTGAGGAGACATTTACAACATTGTTATCCTCAAGTAGATATTAGATTTATTCTTGTGAATACAAATACCATTGGTTCCTATTTTAAATTTAAAGTTAAAGTGCCTACCCTCATGTTCTCTCTAGTAATGTACATATATGTATAAATGTTCCAGCGGTGATGCTGGATACGTCGGAAGTTCCATACGGAACTTTAAGATTAGGATACTGGAGCACCGGGGAATATCATTAAGAACTGGGCTACCATTATCCAAACCAGCATTCTCGGAGATTAGAAATCACTGTAATGAGGTGAATCATTCTCTGCTGGAATCTGATTTTAAAATTTTTGACACTTGCATAAATGGCCAGTCGGATCTGAGATGTGGTTGTTGTTGTTATTTAAGATTCAACTACTCAGAACAAAAGTTCCACGTAGCACGAGCTATGGTGAGCCCTTAGTGGATTTTAGAATGATGGAATCCTTATATATCCGGGAGCTGGGGGTCTTTGCTAAATATTAACTGTTCAGCTGCTCAATTGTACACTGTATTATTCACGGGGAGCATTTTGTTTTTGTTTTAGTCCATGTTGACTTCTTTCTTATTTGTCATAGACTCCCTTAATTTGTGTCTTTGATAATCATTTCGAGTTTGGAAACATTTTTCTGTTGCATTTGTTTTAATTAGAAATTTCATACAACTTTTGGTGATTAGTTTTATGTGATATTTAGGTTTCTTACGAGGCATCTAATTGATAATCGATATTTGTTCTCAGTTTTTTTGCTTTTATGTATATCTCTCTGCATGTTTGTAATTATTATTATGATTTTGAATTGGCTTTGAGAATCCAAGTTATAAATATTAAGTTTAACTCTGATTTTTCACTTCATGAGAGTTGAACTGAGTGTTATGTTTTGTATTAGTGTTGCTTTTCACCTCATATGTTTTAACAGGCATTCTAGTCGAGTATGAGTGCTTTGCTTTGCTGTTTATTTTAATTTAGATTTAGATATCAAGATAAATATGAGAAGAATTCGAACGTCATGAAATTTACTTATAAGTAAAGAAGAGTTTTAACAAGCTGTTTGTTATTTCAATGGTTCACCTATTTATTATGAAATTAACAATCCCGAAGGGAAGGGAACACCAATATATATATATATATATATATATATATATATATATATATATATATATATATATATATATATATATATATATATATATATATATATATATATATATATATATATATATATATATATATATATATATATATATATATAGGTACCACCACTGGTGCAATTATAGGGACCCACAGCCTCAGAGAAGGGAACACAGAGCACTCAGGGAAAAACTTGACATTTAACTCTGAATACGAAAGAGTGTTCACTTCTCCTACCACCCCCTTTTTTTATTTATTATGATGTACACTTTATTATGCAAGGTTATACAGTTACATATCTGATTTTATACAAAAAATAAACATTAAGAGGACACAAGAAAAAGTTCGCTTCCTAGAGGCTGTAGATTTCCTCGAACTCCTCCGACGCCGGGCAGGAACCGAGGATGCAGCGGGCATTTCCCCTCTGGATCGCGACACTGAGGCGCTGAAAGAGAAAACTTGCTGCTCTAGGGTCTCTTGTGGTGTCAATGAGCTTGGAACCAAGATCCTTAAGAAACCTTCTTGCACTCTCACCCCATGGGCCTAGGGTCTCAGACCCTATTGGAACGAAATTGTACCTTTGATCTAATTGCCTGTACTTGACTGACTTTTGTTTTTCTCTGTGTGTCGCTGCGGCTCCCGCCGTGCCGGCAGAAAGGGTGATGTATGTCGTTGCCAGGGTGGATACGCAAGTATAGTCCCATGCTAACTGCCTGCCACCCTTCCACGGACGCAGTGTGATTCCGTCTGGTCGGCCGGCAAAGCTGACAGAGTCACGGTTCAGTAGGTTGCGGGGCTCTCTCTCCGCTGGACACTGAGCAGAGGCAAGGCTTCTTTTAATGATGTCGTTGACTTCGCCGTGTCTAGTGTGCCAACCACCCGATTTTCCACAGTGCAGGCCATGCAATCCATATTCGTCAGCATCTGCCTCGCCGCAAATACACCTGTGAACAGTGCGGATAGGGGCAGCAAGACGGAGAGTGACTGCAATACGGAGCTCCTGCAGATCAAGACGTGTGCCTGTAGCAGACATGGGGACTGCCAGAAGGAAGTCCCCTGCATGGGGAGCCTGCACAGCTGTGAGGCGTGCACGATCACTGGGGGTTGTTGCTGCCTCCAGCAAAGCTGTGGCTTCTTTGTCTACAATGGGGCTGTCCCAACTGGATTGTTTCTTGGCTTTCGGCATGGCTGGTCTGAGTGCTGGGTCTGTCATGGCACCCCATTTCGTGTCGCATTCCGTGTAGTGGGGGTCCTGTATCCCCGCTACATCACTCAGGGTGTCAGGTAGAATTTCCTTAACCAGGTCATCTGATGCCGAGGAGGAAGACAGGAAGGCTGGGACAGCAATTTGGGTGGCGGTGCGGACACCCAAGCCACCGAGCCTGACAGGAAGAGTGGCTTGTTTCCACTGGCATTCGTTGAGGGAGAGGTTAACAACTTTTTCCAGCATGGTCTTCAGTAGGAGGTCATATACTCGTCAAGCTTTGGGTTGTTGTAAGATGGGGCGCACCTCAGAAAGTAGGTTAGCCTCGGAAGGGATAGGCATTTGGTGAGGAGATAAAAAGCATCGTGGGCATCGATGTCACCTATTCTGACTTCCATCCTCCTAAGGTCTGCGATTTTCTTGTCGAGGATCTCCTCAATGGCGTTAGACCCGAGGGGAGCTCCAAGGAGGGTGCTGTTCTCGGCCCTAATGACATGGGCTCCAGGCAAGGCAGACCTTATTCTAGCTACGATGTCTGGGTTGGAGGAGACTACTTCACACTTGGAAGGGTTCAGGACGAGACCCAGGCTTACTTCTTGCTCCCTTATTTTCCTGATATCTGACAGGAGGTGGTCTACGGTGCCAGCTATAGTGCCATCATCCAAAAACCAGATGTTGAACTCGCTGGACAAGCTTTCGGTGATTTCTTTTAAGACTAAGCAGAAAAGAAGGGGAGCAAGAGGATCACCTTGCTGAACACCTTCACATGATCTGATTTCATGTTCACCAAAGAGCAGTTTTGACTCACCACTGTAGCACGATAGTATGAACGGGTAGAGGGGCCGGAAATGGCGATGTACGGCACAAAGTACTGCATCTCTTCTGACCATGTTGAAGGCATTCTTAAAGTCCAGTTTGAGCAGGGCCTTTTCATCAGAAATGTTTGTGATGCATGCTCGTGCTGCATGGGCAGCCGCTTCACAGCCTTGGGGGATTCCAAATCCTAGCTGGATTGGTTTCAGCAATTCAGCCGCTTGCTGGCTGACAACCCTCGTAGCAGCCTTGGCAATCAGGCGTCGGAGAGTGTTGCCAACAGCGATTGGCCTGATTCCTTCGTCCTTCTTTTTGAGAGCACAGAGGGAGGCACCAAAAAAGAGAGGCCTGATGACCTCAGGTATCTCACCAGCCAGACACATGTTGACGAACCTTGTGAGTTCCATAAGAAGATCTTGTGCAGCATCACCAACCGCAGGATTTAACATTTGCTTGATATGTTGAGGTTTTAACCCTGTAAAGCCGCCTGCTGACCCAGGTGGAAAAGAAAGGGCTGCTTTGTAGACCTCAGATTCACCAACGGTTAATGGGTCTGAAATGGTGTCGGCTGATGGCGGAACGATGTTGTCGCCTTGAGGGGCTCTGGGTGGGTGCTTGCTTTGCAGGGCCCGTGCTGTGGCTGAGTTTCGAGGAGCAATTTTCTCGTCACTGGTGAGGACTCTAATAGCACTTGCGGTATTTCCCTTTTCAATTTTCTTGGTGATTTGTGCTCTGATTTTGTACGTTTCCGGTATGTTGTTGTTACCATTTCTGCGGTGGGTGTGTTTTGCTCGTAGAGGCAGGCGAACTAGGTTGTCCCCCCTTGGGTATTCATTTATCGCCCTCAGGACCGAGGAAGCAAGTGATTTGTCCCTCCTTGGAGGGACGTTGAGGCATACATTGCCAAACAGAAGGACATTATGCCACGCTTGAATGTTTTCCGGTGCATCATTGACCCTTTTCAGAAGATTACAAAGTTTGGCTGCTGCATTTGGGCGGGCTGCTTTTGGGATGTGTGGTAATGTTCTAGCAGACGTCGCTATGATCGCTTGGGTGAGGTTCTCAGAAGAGATTAGGTTAATGGGAGTCTCTTCCCTAACTGTTAATGGCAGCTGGCCATTGCTTCCCTTCGGAAGCTGGTGGGAACCACTGCATCTTTCCTCGTTGAAGGTGTGAAAGCGGATAACACCACCGGTGGAGTTTATGGCGGTGTTTTTGTTGCATACTCGGCAAAAACCTCTTTTAGGAGCAGTTGTTGGCACCTCAAGGCTTGTGGAGTCCTGCCCGACCGCTGGGACCCCTTCCATTTCAACTCGGTTGGCAGAGTTAAACTGTGCATTATTCTATAGAGGGGAGCAAACACACTGGGTCATGGCCAAGCAATTGGGTGTGGAGCCAACAACTGGGTGTGGAGCCAGCAACTGGGTGTGGAGGCATCAACTGGGTGTGGAGCCAGCAACTGGGTGTGGAGGCATCAACTGGGTGTGGAGCCAGCAACTGGGTGTGGAGGCATCAACTGGGTGTGGAGGCATCAGCTGGGTGTGGCGGCATCAGCTGGGTGTGGAGGCCGCGGCCGGGTGTGGAGGCCGCGGCTAGGTGTGGAGGCCGGTGGGGCGAGGGTCAGCTCAGGTAGTGAGGTGCGGGGGGGGGGGATGGGGTCGGTTTGGGGGGGGGAGGCGTGGTATCGAGTGGGCTATACACATGACACACAATATACATTCATATATATGTACACCAGGGTATGTATGACACTGAGAATATGGGGTTGGCACTTTGTTATATGTATGACACTATAAACTGGGGTTGACACTTTGTGGTGTGTATGGCACTGAGTATCGGAGTTGGCACTTTGAGATGTATATTTCACTATGGCACTATATATACATGGTATTCACTTTGTATGTCGGGGCCGCAAAGTATACACCAAACAGACAGAAATTGTTCACTATCATTCACTGAGCCCACGAGGGAGGTGGTGGGGTGGTGTGGTGGTGAGGGCAGTTTGAAATGCGGCCACTACCAGCCTCCTCCGCCTGACTGATATATATATATATATATATATATATATATATATATATATATATATATATATATATATATATATATATATATATATATATATATATATATATATGTATTTACGATCAATTTATATGCAATTTACGATCACGAAATGGTAAAAATCACAGAGATCGCAGAGAAATGGTGAAAAGAGAGATGAATGATTCGGCCGATCTGGGCCTTTGTCAACTCCTCACTGAAAGAAATCACAAAGGAAGAGTGGAGGCAGACACTACATCCAGACCACCATCTCCTGGGGAAATAATTAACCATAAAAAGGTATAGATTAGCTTAGAGTTGTCAGAAGGATTTAAGCGGTAAGAATAAAAGATTAAAGAAAAAGCCTCATTGAACCCACATAAATATATTAATATAATATTGTTATGAGACAATGTAACTCTCCCTATCATAGTTTTTTCTTAAACTGTTGTGCAATATTGTAACTTAAAACTGGGTCAAGTTTGTACATACCAGTACTAACATTGAGAAGATTTGGACACTGACTAATTAGGGCAGACTCAATTAAGTTCCGTTCCACAAAGATATTGCAATTGGTATTGCTTTTCGCCCCATCCAAATTAATAATGTGATCACACAAACTTGTGTGTAGATACAAAGCATTAGACGTTTGGACAGTTCTTATACTATAAGCATGTTGGGACATACGTAATTGTAAGGATTTTCCTGTTTGTCTAAGGTACACAGACTCGCAATCATTGCTGGGAATCGAATACACACAACTTGCGGTACCAGGGGAGTTTTTTTTATTAAATTAGACTTGATCGTATTATTAGTGAACACCAAATTGATATTAAGGTTCTTAAAAACTGGGGAAAGTTTCTCAAATCCCATCGCATAAGGTACCATCAATGAGTTTCTAATTTCTGGTTTCGCTTTGGAGACATTATTATAAAACGTACGTTTAGCTTTTCCAAACGAACAATCCAAAAACATCTTAGGGTACTGTAAACTCTTCCCAATTTCATATGTTTTAGCTATCTCTTCATCAAAAAACTCAGAGTTGCATACCCTCAAAGCTCGAAGAAACATTCCTGAAAATACTGCCTGTTTAACTTTACTATGATGATTCGAATAATAATAAACAAACGACCCCACGTTGGTAGGTTTTTTATACACATTAAATTTGAACCTTCTATTGACTTTATGAATCATAATGTCCAAAAACGGAAGTGTACCATTCTCCTCATTTTCACATGTGAATTTTATTGAAGGTACCAACCAGGCTGTGACTCATACGTCAGTCTGCGAGCAGCCGCGTCCAACAGCCTGGTTGATCAGTCCGGCAACCAGGAGGCCTGGTCGACGACCGGGCCGCGGGGACGCTAAGTCCCGGAAGCACCTCAAGGTAAGGTACCAAAGAATTAAGCTCATTAAGAAAAACAATTTGGTCTTGGTCACTCGGCCATAAGCACAAAATATCGTCGACATACCTAAACCAAACAACATTAGAGGGGATAATCCTGGATAAGATTTTTGTTTCGAAGAACTCCATATACAAATTGCTCAAAACTGGGGAAAGGGGATTGCCCATTGCCATTCCAAATGTTTGTTTGAAATTTTTTCCATTGAAACTGAAATAATTGTCTTTTATACATAATTTGATAAGTTCCAACACATTATTGGTCTGCAAGCTCAAATTATATTTAGGGCAGTTCCTCACGTAGGTATTCTAATAAATCATCAACAGGTACTTTAGTGAATAAAGCAGTCACGTCAAAACTTACTAGTTTAAAATAAAAATTAAAATTGAGTGTGGATAGCTTATTAATTAAGTCTACATTGTTAGTTGAGTGTGAATGGGAAATAGTACCAACTATAGGGTACAAAACTTTGACTAAATTTGAATTTTGATTTTAAACTAGTAAGTTTTGACGTGACTGCTTTATTCACTAAAGTACCTGTTGATGATTTGTTAGAATACCTTATGCAAATTAACATAATCTTTTTTTTTAAATTTATACCTACTCTAAGTAGAAGTGAGTAACCACAACCCCGACGTAATTCTCCTCTATGAAACTGCAGCTCGACCTGAACAACATACCTCCCTCTGGGGTTACTCAACTGTGGGATTAAACAGGTGTGCACACAATGGTACGGATATTCTGATAATAAGAGGCTTCTCCTATCGCACTATTTTGGTGGAGCGTGATCACATTCTTGCAGTAGAACCCATTTAACTAGCCATGGACCACTGATCATATGTACGGCTTACTGTCCTCCCAGGCTAAATTACCTCCATTTAATCGGCTACTGAACAGGATCATTGTTCAGTAGCCGACCAATGATCATTGCCGGTGACCTCAATGCTCACCATCCAGCCCTTTAAAACTGGCAGCTGGCGAGAACAGACAGGCAGGAGAGAGAACTGTACAATTTAATGATGACTAAATACGTCTCTTTTTCAGGCCCCCCCCCCCCCCCCTCCTTCAAAACCTGGAGTTCAGGCAATATTAGAGGAACGCCTGACGTTGTGCTCATGAACAGGGACTGCCACATGTTCCACTGCAGAGTAACCTTGGGTTGGGGGGGGGGGGGTTGTCTTGGACCACATCCCAGTCATCATTAAACTCAAAACGGACCCACTCAGAGTTATACCTCCACCTAGACCCAGACTCGAGACCATGGAGAGGAGGACTTACCCACCTTCCTAGCTGATGTCCAGGTGGTAGAATTTGGACCCTCAATGTACATGGACTATTGACTAGGCAGTCTCAGGTATACGTGATCCCATACTGGAAAGAACTGAGGCAGCATGTCAGAGAACCACCACCAGAATGTATAGTCAATACATCCCAACCAGAGAAAATAAGAGCAAGATAAACGAGTATTAAGCTTTTACCAGCCATCAACGAACGGGCAATCCACCGGCGCTTCACCTACAGTCTCTGAAGAGAGACATCATTGCCCTTACAATAATTTACAGATGTCACATCTGGGTAAATCTGGTCTGTCAGGCGAATCAGTATTGCAGGGAATCTCCGCTAAACACACAGTGAACTACGACGTTGCTACAACGTTTGAACAAGTTTTAACACCTCCTAACCAGTTATAACAACAAATATAACAAGTTTTAACACCTAACCAGTTATAACAACAAATATAACAAGTTGTAACAACGTTCTAATACATCATAAACACGTTAAGCTAAGATGTAACAACTTTATTACAAGTTGTAAGAAGCAGAAAATAGGGACAGTTACGGTTTGTATTTCCAGGGGCAGGAACCTGGTGGAAGAAAATCAAATACTTGTTTACCAAAAAAAAAATTGAAAAATTAAAACAGCACACATACAAACAACACTTAGCAGGCAAGCACCATGCAGTAATGCCGATACCTGGGGAGAGCCCTTGGTGTAGCCTATCTCCAACAGCCTTCGATATGTACCACCACTTACCGGCCTTAGCAAACCAGCCTCCACCAGCCACTCCGGCCAGTCTAGCAGCCAAACCAACTCATCACTAACAGACAACATTCTCTGCTACACTATTACGTCAATGCCAAGGTGGATAGGCCACTACACTTTTTCATCCCACTCATACTTCACCCTCATCCTTTTTCCTGAATTTATATCCTTATCCCTTATACTCTTCCACCCCCACCCTTACCAAACACTTTGGTCCTGAAAGCGAAAGCTAATTCCTAAATGTTTAGGCTGTTGGCCATTTTCCAAATGTCGCCCTTGGAGATATTTTTCCTGATTTGAGAGACAAGACCGAGATCAAGCAATCAGGATGTAAGACTGTAACGTGATTAATTTAACTACAAATTGCTTGAACGGACCAATCCTCAGATGGCCCCATGGTTACATGATCGGCAAGGAGCTGCGAATCTCATGGCATGAGGCGTGTCACTATGCCCCAGAATTTTTCAAGGAAGAATGTGCCAGGCTGTGCTCCCTCTTTTTTTTTTTTTTTTTTTGCTGAAATTCGTTAAGAATCATCATGTCAGGACTTTGTTGATGGTCAGGAATATTGTGACATATCGTGGAAGAGCCAAATTAACCTCAATGTGTCATTTGTTAATTTCCCTGAAAGTTGCAGAGTGGAATGTAACAAGGAAATAGCTAATAATTTGGGAACTAAAGTGTAGCAATTCATTGAGCTGGGCAAGATTATCAAGCTAAAGATTCCTACTCAGGAAGGATCGGTTGCAAACTGAGGTAAGAAACAGTGTGGGTGAAGCAATCGTAACATGAGTGACCTGTGATATTCTTATCCAGTAAGGGACAGTGCAGTGAGCAGTGAGGTGCTAAGTGGGCAGTTCTTCTCAGTGACATTTTGGGCAGTGCAGTGGCCCATTTGTAGCAGAGAGTTACAAGGGCATTGATGTGTAGAGTTTGTCTGCAATTAGAGTTTGTGATACCAGAAATATGTGAGTGGGAGCTTTCTGTTAGAGTTACAGTCCGCAGTGACATAGGATTGCAGAGATGACCTGGGGTTCTTATTAACTCACTGGATTACCTGCAGTCATCAGCAGGTAAATTGGATTCACCTGAAGTTTTAATGCGTGGTGACACTGAACCAGAGCATTAACACCCCCCCTCCCTTCCCTATCTCCCTATGCACTCGGATGCCAAAAAGGAATCGTTGCCGCATTTTTAGAACCAGAGCATAAGCAAAGGTACAAATAACGAAGTCTTCTGTGTCGACTGTTGCAAAAAGTACTGATCATCATGACACCGATTTTACAGAGAGAAGGAGACGACAGCTACAATTTCCCATACACCAGGAAGGTTGATTTTGAGTGAGAAAAGCACGACGCCAGTCAACTGACTAGCGCTTTCATCATATCCTACAGCTAAGTAACTCTCCCTCCCTGACCCCTTTGAGGTAATAATCATTCAGTGGAAGTATTTATAAGAATTGCCATGCACATCTATTTTAATGTGTTGACATATTCATGATTAATTTGCTTGTGTTGTATCCATGACATTATTTTGTGGTGAGGTTTCAATTTCATTGCTATGGCCTAGTAAAGGCTATAGATTTTGAACTTGTGCATTTACTGGTTCCTTAAGTTCACTGTGTTTAAGTAAATGTAAAGTTAAAGAGGACAGCTTCAGTTACTTTAGGATATTAGTTCATTTTCGATTCATTTGGTTTTTGGCACTTAACCTGTTTCTCAGGGAAGAGCTACCCTGGAGGTAATTCACTTCAAAGTCACTGTATAATTAGTGGTATTTTCTACTCACTATCTATGGTTTGGTTAAGGTTTGGTTTTGTTAACAGAGTGTATTTTTCTCAAAGATGTGAAACATAAAATTTGAAAGCTATTTGAATATGTCCTACAATTCCATTTACAAAAAAAAAAACTTTTCAGACTGTTACAAAGAAACATATCAAGCATATACTGTTTTTTGTATTTAGATGAATGATTTATAGTATAATAAAGATATAACTTAAGCATATTCTGTTTAGGACGAAGGTCCACTTGCCAGTTTACAAATATACTTTTATTGGAACCATAATATGCTTTCAGATCATCACAAATATCTAGATAAATATGCAGGTGTTTAACCAGGGCAGATGGCTGGTCATTAGAATCCCCTTGACCCTGGAGAACGGCCTGATATGTTGAGTGCTTATAGAGTGGAGTAATTTTCTAGCTTATGAACAGCCTAGCCAGATCGACACCCACCAGATGATTCAATTTCAACATTTGAATTAGGGCAGTAAAGTAAATCTGTAATTATTTATTCATTATATATCTTTTTTATGTACTGTGTTTCTGTCTCTCTCTCATTTATTATTAGTGATTAGCTCAAACTCTAAATCTTATTAACTGTTATACACTGTGGGACATGTTTTGTGTGAGCGAAGTTACGATAAGAGAAACTTGTTAGCATTTGTAGGGAGGCAGTGGATGCACTCTGAGGAAGTGTGTCTCCATCTGAAAAGTGGACATTACCATAATAGGAGCTTCCTACTCTACGCCCACTCTCTGGGGAGCCTATGTGGATTTGGTCCTCAAGGAAGGTGTTGAAATCCTTCTGTCACTGTGTTGCAGAAGCAAAATGTGTGAGAAGGTTGACTTATGATTCCGCTTGTCACCTCTGTAAAGGTCACATGACGTGTGGAGGAGGTATTAACAGGAATCAAACCTCTAAAGAGCCAAGTCACGCATGCGTAGCTATTTGTAATAAATTTCAGATAAATCCGATTATAAATCTCATTATATAAATTCACATTAACATAAAAAAGTACCTCTACTGCTTCTGCCTGGATTATACCTGGAAGGGGTTCTGGGAGTCCTTCTACTCCCCAAGCCCTTCCCAGGGCCAGATTTAACTTGAGAGAGCTTGATCCAACAGGCTGTTGCTTAGAGCGGCCCTCTGGCTACATATACCACCACACGAGCTGTGGTTGTCCGGCACTTCTTGAAGAAAACTATCCGGTTTTCTTTTGGAGACGTCTAAGTTTGTACCTGCTATATTTCTTTTGCCCCGCTGGAAGAATGTTAAACAACCGTGCTCTCTGATGTTTATATGTGTTCTCTGATTGTGCCTATGGCACAATCAGTGCTCTTCACTGGTACTTTTGTACATTTCCTTCAATATCGTTCACTCCAGTATTTTGTTATTTACTGTGTAGATATTTGACCCTGGCCCTCCAATACTTTCCATGTGTATGCTATTATATACTTCTCTCGTCTTTTTTTCCAGGGAGTAAATTTGAGAGAGCTTTGAGACGATCCCAATAATTTAGGCACTTTATCGTATCTAAGTATGCCGTATATGTTTTCTGTATTCCTTTCTATTTCAGCAATCGCTCCTGCTCTGAGGGGGAAGTGAGTATCGAGCAGTACTCAAATCGGAACAACACAGTAATTTGAATAGTACAACCATAGTGATGGGATCGTAATTCATCCTATCATTTTTTCTGGCTGATGCTATATTTCCTTAGTTATGCTCCCTAAACGTTAGGTCATCAGACATGGGTTGATTTTATTGTTTTGTATTTTGTTTACTGTCCTCAGTTTTACCCTACCTGAGTACTTGTAATTTATCACTGCCAAACATCATGTTATTTTCTGCTGCTCAGTCGAAAGCTTTATTGATATTTGCTTGTACTTTATTGATGTCTTCAACAGAAGTAATTTTCATGCTTATTTTTCTGGCGTTTCTGTCAGCTTCAAAAGATGATAGAGAGCTGTGACTTGTATTTTCGTCTATATCTGATTTGAAAATATGGAAAAGCAGTAGTGCAAGGACTGTTTCCCCCTGAGATACAGAGCTTTTAACTGCGCTTGAACTCGATTTTAATTGGTTAACCGTTACTCTTTGTACTCTGTTCGACAGAAATTTAAAATACACCGTCCAACTCTCCCTGTTATTCCCATTGACCTCATTTTGTGTGCTACCACTCTATGGTCACATTTATCAAATGTCTTTGCGAAGTTCGTGTATACCACATCTGAATTTAATTTTTCTTCTAATGCCTCATTGATTTTGTCGTAGTGGTCAAGTGGCTTTGAGGGGAAGGGGGGTATGATTTTCTCGCTCTAAAACCCATGTTGACCTGGGTTGTGGTGGTCATTGGTCTCCGTGAAACTGGTGACCTGACTCCTGATCACTCTCTCAATACTTTTATTATGTAGGACGTTAGTGTAACTGGTCTATAATTTTTAGTTAATGTTTTGCTCCCTCCCTTGTGAAGAGGAGCTATATCATCTGATTTAAGCGAATCTGGTATCTCCCCCGTATCCAAGCTTTTTCTCCCTACTATACTGAATGCCTATGCTAATGGCACTTTGCCATACCATAAAAATATCGAATGTAATGAGTCTGGACCCGGGGCTGAGTGCATGGCATACTGTCAATTTATCTTTCAAAATCTGCATCGTTCGTGTTGATATCAGTTACATTTTCAGGGGTTTGATATCACACATAAAGAAGTTGTCCGGATCTTCCACTTTTATGCTGTTTATTGGGGTGCTAAACATGTTTTCATACTGCTTTTATAGAATTTAACTAATTTTATTGTTATCCTCTATGTATGAACCATCACTTTTAAGAATAGGTACAATACAGACAGTGTTTTTTTTTTTTGCTTTTGATTTCGCATATGTGAAGAAATATTTTTGATTTAGCTTTATCTCTTGTATGTCATTATGTTCTAATTGCATTTCTTTAATATGATCCAATTTTTCTAATCTCTGTTTAAATTCTTCCTTCTTTGTATGGGTAGTTGTGTCTGCTTAAGCATTTCCGTTAATTTTATTGCTTGTTTTTTGTGTCATCTTAGGTCTCTTTCTATGTTGGTCCACTTTCTGGCTTTCCGTAGAGGAACATATTTTAGATAAACATTATATGCTTTAAAAGTCAGTTGTTCTACTCCTTGTGTGGGATTTTTAATATTTAGATCAGTTTCCCTTTGAATGTTAGTTAGTTCCCTGTTTATCTTTTCCCAGCCAAAAATAAAGCCTTCCCAGAGAAAAGGCCTTCTTAAAGATTTCCAGCTCTTTTGTTATTAACATTTAATAATGTGAATAACCCCTCTCGCTTACTTATTGTTTGATACCTATTACGAGTATTAATGTTAGTTTGCACTTCAATGAGCTTGTGATCTGAGTATGTGATATCTGAGATTGTAATGTCCCTGATTATGTCTTCATTGTTTGGGAACATAATATCTAAAATATTATCATTCCTAGTTGGCTCTGATATCTGCTGGTTGATTGAAAATTTGTCACAGAATCTAAGTAGTTCTCTAATCTGAGGTTGGTTATGTCCAGATAGACTTCATGGTATAATATTATTGTTTGCTATTCTCCTTCTTAGACTGGGGAGGTTGAAGTCATTTAGGAAGATAATATCAGGTATTGGGTTTGCCAGATTATCGAGTCTATTTTCTATTTTGTTTATTTATTTGTCTATTTTGTTCTATGAATTCCTCAGCCGTTGCATCTGGCAGTTCGTATATTTAAATAATAACGAAGTTTATTTTCTTCATTTGTTCTTTCAGTACTTCGACAACCTCATTTGTAGAGTTAAGGAGCTCAGAGCGTACAAGGTCTACTCTTATATGCAAACTTACTCCTCCATGTGACCTATTTACCCTATAACATCTATATAGATAATATGCTGGTATCCATATCTCACTGTCCGAGCGTTTCCCTGCATGCATTCCGTGTAAGCTCTAAATACTGCATTTGACTCAGTGAGGAGGCCATTTATGAACGGTACTTAATTTTTTGCTCTTATTTTTAGTCCTTTTATGTTGGCAAAAAAAAGAATTAAATGAGGTTTCAATTTGTTTGGGGTAATTTGATTGGGAGATTGCTCTATCAGGTCGATTATGCATAGGAATACCGGATTTCATAGACATACCGGCATACTGACCAGTACTGATTGCTGCAGGGTTGTTGCCTGTCGTAGTTTAGCTCTGCTGTGGGGAGTAATTGTATATGTGATTCTGGTATGCAAGTGGGTCTTTCATCCAGTTCCATACACTCTTTCTGTGCCACCTTTTGAAACTTTTTTCGCCTTGGTATATACAGTCGTCTGGCTATTCTTATGCTAGGTTCGGGTATGCATCACTCAATGAAGGCTGAATAGTTTTTCTTTGACTGCAGTATCATAATAATCAACCTCTAAATTTGCTTGATACAAACAGCCAAATTTGTCTTTCGTTTTAGTGCAGCACAAGAGGTTCTTACCAGTGATGTGGGTACTGAAAGCTGTGTTTTCAGAGTCGTCACATCCTAGCTACTTCGTGATCTTCTTCATTGATAGCAGCATCTCCAGTGTCTACAAGGTAAGCAACTCAGCTGGAGTGAAATATCTTGTGAAAGGCTGGAAAGGAAAGGTTATTATAGATAATATGAACGAAGCTTATAGCTTTGATTATATAGCACTAAACCATAACAGTTTCTGAGAATAGTCCCTTCTGTCAGATAATAGAACATCTAAGGATCCCAAGCGGTGTTGGAGTCTTCCAGGCAGCAATGAACAACTCTGATTTTAACAGGACAGGGAATCATTTCTCTCGGGTGATGGCTGATGTTAAGCGGGTAGGTCATTGACTTACTGTGATGCTAAAATATAAATGGTCATTCCCTTTCACTTGAAGATTGTAACTCCATTTTCAGTGTACTGCTGCTTTATACATTATATAGTTTACAAGACCAGTGAAACAAATAGGTAACCTATGCTCTTATATTAGGCTAAATAAATAGGTTCTAAAATTAACACTACAACATTCACAGTTGCGGCAACTGTCATCACACACGACAATTGTTGTGATAAGCGACGACCTCTCCTTCCTCGCCGCCTTCGTCAAGTGGTCCGTCAAGGGCCGCCTCCTGGTGTGGTCGACGAGGCTGCTGGTCCTAACACGTCTGCCCATCCAGCTGCTGCAGGTCCATTACACAGCCTTCTCGAAGATGAATGCCATGTTGCTGATTATCAACGACAACGACGACAACACGCCCAGCATTGGGTAATACATTATCAACTGACTTACCTTCAATATGTCTGTAATTGTAAACCTAAATGCATATTTAGTTAATGAACATAACTCCGACAGGTGCAACATGTACGTTCACCTGCCATTCAGTCCCAGGGAAACCCAGCCATTGTGGGTGGCCTCCTGGACTCCGAGTCGGGGGCTGCTTCTCACTTCCCACCTCCCGCTCTTCCCTGAAAAGTTCGCCAAGTGAGTTACACCATGAAATTTAAATTAAAATATCTAACCAGTATGCCTGTCCTTGTTAGTGTTGTGTATGAAACTTTTGTTTGCTAAATATATGTGTAGTCTTATTTAATCTCTAACTCTACATCGTATTAAATGGTATTAGAGAGAAGAATCGAGTAAATAACAATTACATTTGCATATGAGTGATAAATCACAACGTTAAAACTTTAAATAATATATATTTTTTATCTAATAAAAATTTAAACATTCTTTCTACTATGGCAAGATTGAACAAATTTATAAATAGATGTAATATTCATTCATGCTAATGGCATACTTTTGTATAATATCCATCATAACTGTAGGCACTACCACTTCTCCATAAAATGATACCCAATAGCCGCAAGTCATTATATACTATTTTTCTTAGCTGCACGAATGAGTTGTGTGTGATAATAATCACTCTGAAACTCACCTAAAGGGTCAAGATGAGTTGCATAAATAATAAATATTTTATGAAAGATACGGAGAGTAAAAGTTGCAAATCTAAAGATTGTGGAGACTGTTTTATCATACTGAATAAATAAGTGATAGAGCTAGCATAGATAAAATATATATTAGTATTTTTTAGTGCAGAAGGAGAAAGTGAGCCAACTAAAAATATTACATTATTGGGTACCACATTAAATCATAACAAAATAATATTAAATTTAATATTGAAGGCCTAATGATTGTGACCTGCTCTGTGATGTTAGGTGGTCAAACCCCCTTGGCTGCTACATACATCAATTGACATATCACCTTAGGAAGGATCAGAGTGAGACAAAAATTATTGCACTTGAATTATCTCAAAGTATATAGTTTTTATAAATTCCTGAAACTACTGAGAACATATATATATATATATATTCATTGAATATGACCGCATATTCTGTATTTATTATTTTCTGGTTTCTATCCCTCTAACTATTTTCTTAGCATCAGGGCTTAATTGGAATAGGAGTTCTCCAAAACTTATTTTCGTACTTTTAAGGTGAAGAAAAGAAGTGATTTACTATAGAGTGTATTACACTTATTTGTATAATTTGCACGCCGTTTCGAACCTCCATGGTTCATTCTCAAGTGAACAGATCTTACAATACTAGTTGATTTTATACCCGCATTAGGTCAGGTGATAATACAATGAAGGTAAAAAACATGGGGGGATACATAAGGGATAAACATAGGGGCTGCAGAAGGCGTATTGGCCCATACGAGGCATCTCCTATCTAAACACAAAGATTAATCCAGTGTAATTGGCCTGTTATGTTGGACATTGTCTTCTGTGTTGGCATCGATATGTTCTTGTCTTGTCCTTACTCTCATGGTGGGTAGAGTAAATAGTTCCGTGATTTGGGTGTTCATGGTGGTAGGTCGCTCTATTCTTATGTGAATTGCCTCAAGAATTTGTAATCTTCTTGAATCTTGGGTTTTGTCTATTATGCAAGTATTCTTGTTCAACATTTCTCTTGTTAGAGTAATGTCATGGGCTTGTCTCATGTGATTCCTAGGGGCACCAGATTGAAGATGGCATGTCAAACGCCTCGTCAGCTTGGTCGACGTCATACCTATGTACTTACATTGAAGGTTACATCCTTCATGGGGGCAAGTGTACATGTATACAACGCTTGACTGCTGTAGAGGGTTCTCCGTCGGCTTCGGGCTGTTTTTGATAAGGAGTTCGGAAGTCTTCTTGGTTTTGTAGAATATTATCAGGTTTATGTTTTGGTTAGGAGTAGTGCTTTTTACTCCTTTACGGATTATTTCTTTCGTTATTCTTTCCTCTTTTATATGTTCACTGTGCATGATTTGATTTCATAAATCAACCATGACCTTCCAATGCAAGGTCATGTAAAGTAATTAAATGAAAATTAAAATAAATCAAAATCTATGAAAATTCGTTGATATACATAAAATACACCTGTATCAATGCAATCAGAAACATTGGAATGGAATCGTAACATATTTAGCATAGCGTGTGTTGCTCTTAAGTGCAACAGATGGCGCTGTTAAAAACAATTTTTTTTTACCTGTCACAGATGTGGCATCTATATTTATACTTACGAAATGAATGGCATGGTAAACAACACAGCTCAATTCAAATGCAATGTCACACAAAATAATTAAATCAAAATTAAAATAAATCGAAATCTATGAAAATTCTATTTATCAACGCATTCGGAAACACTGAAATGGAATCGTAATATATTTAGTATAGCGTGTGTTGATGTTAGGTGCAACAGATGTTACTCTTTTAAAAAAAATCATATTTTTACCTATCACAGGTGCGACATCTAAATAGTAAGTATATAAAAACACGCATGCACTCAAATTGAACATTGTGTCAAAATTTCAAAACAATCGGTGAAGAACTTTTGGAGATTACAGTATGTGCTGCTCTTACATCTAACAGATAGCGCTGTTTATTAAAAAAAAAAAATGTTTTTTTCCTCTCACTGGTGCGGCATGTATATAGTAGGTATATAAAAACATGCACCTATTCGAATGGAACGTTGTGTCAAAATTTCAATGTAATCAGTAACGAGTTTTCGAAGATTTCCCTAACATGGAAAAACATATGAAAAACACAGTTTTTCAAAAAAAAGATTGTTTTTGCTTTTTTTGAAAAGCTGTGTTTTTCAGGTGTTTTTCATGTGAGGGAAATCTTCTAAACCTCTTTACTGATTGCTTTAAAATTTTGACACAATATTGCATTCGAATAGGCGAGTGTTTTTACATAACAATGTGTAACAACGTCGTAGCTATTCCGGACGATGCAAGAGCTAAGGTTATACCATTTGGGATCGAAATGCTGCCAGAATCAATCGAATTAGTTTGGATTTACAGTTCCTCCTGGCGCATCTAAAAAAAAATTTCCAAACCCGTTATTGATATTTAGAATTTTTTATTTGTAAATGCCTTTTCGCTCAAGCGTTAGCTTAGCAATGTTTGATTGCACATACGACAACTGATCACTTATGTTGTAATTTTGTTCACGACGCAATTCTACATCGAACGAAGCAGCAGCAGATCGATTTGGCGACGGCATTTTCAATTGATTTAGAACTTTGTTCGCGAATTCTAGGCACGAATCTTTAATCATTATCAACGCTTCGTTGAAGATTTCTGCTTTGAAATCAATGTTCATATATGAATTTTCCTTCAGATTTGACGGATAATATCTTCAGCCATATGCGATTTATTTTCTCCCATAACTCTGTTGGGGATGAAGGAGAGCCGGTTGGTCAATATGATTGCAAACAATACACGAATTTGATTTGGATGTGACGTGTTGGACGCGTCATCAGTGCATACATCCCAGTGCCAGTCGTTCTCCAATAAATTCCGAGTTTGACATGCACTACGGAAAGTGGCATGTGTAACGCCGTTGACTAATCTCAGTGGCTGGAAAGACGTTGGACCGGGCATATTTACCAACAGCATGCGAAGAAAGAAGCATTCATCCTGATTGGGATGCACGGTGTACAGTCTGCCTATCGTAGAATATTTGAATATGCCAGGTTGTCCGTCGACTCGGTCTCCACGTTTGCATCGTTCAAATGATTTTTTACTGGCATTCCATGTGTAACACGTTTCGCAAACGCGTCATTTTGATATAACGTAAAGAAAGCAGTTAACGTTGTAGCCGGTGGATTCATAGCTGTTTGTTGTACATTTACAGCTGTGAAATAAACTTGTTGTCCATTTTCTTGTTTTCAAAACAAAAACAAAAAATACTAACGAAATATTTCAATTCAAACGCAGATCAATCGACACAGCTCAATTTCACCACCAATTGCACTGAAAAATAAGAAGAACAGTTAAAAAAACGAAATGAAAAACAATGAAAAAAAGAAACAAATAAGCTATACCCACGAAATGAACGGTATGGTAAACAACACAGCTCAATTCCAATGTTACTAGGTCGAAGAACTGCTACTTTGGTTTTGAAATTCCCATTGAACATGCAATTCATTGAAACTCCCATGTGCAACATTTTCAAAGCATCCGGCATGGGAAAAGTTTTGCAGAAATATAAACTTATCATTTGAGATGAATGCACAATGGCCCACAAAAAAGTGCTCAAGGTTCTTGATCGACCGTTGCAAGATTTGCGTGGAAACATTAGACCATTTGGGAACGCATTAATAATGCTTGCAGGAGATTTCAGGAAAACATTACCTGTAATTCCTTGATACAAGTCCGTCGACACTGTTGAGAAAGCAGATGAAGCGGAGTTATCCAACAGAATTTTTTAATTAGATGCCATCCCTGTGACAGGTAAAAACATGCGTTTTTGAAAAACAGCGCCATCTGTTGCACATAATAGCAATATTCACGCTATACTAAATATGTCACAAATTCCATTTCAATGTTTCCGATTGCATTGATAAATTTTATTTTCATAGATTTCGCTTTATTTGATTTTTTGTGAATTATTTTGTGTGACATTGTGTTGGACTTGAGCTGTGTTGTTTACCATGCCGTTCATTTCATAAGTATAAGTATAGATGTCTTACCTGTGACAGGTAAAACTATGCTTTTCTTTAATAACAGCGCCATCTTTTGCATGTAAGAGCAACACACATGTTATACTAGATATGTTACAATTACATATCAATGTTTCTGATTGCATTGATAAATTGAATTTTCATAGATTTTGATTAATTTTTGTTTTGATTTAATTATTTTGTGTGAATTGCATTGGAATTGAGCTGTGTTGTTTACCTGACTGTTCATTTCGTGAGTATAATTTATTTATAATTTTTTCATATTTTCCTTTAATTTTCTAACTGTTTTTCTTATATTTCAGTGATGGGAACATCAGATCACTTGATGTTCCCAATTTTCTGATGGAAACACCAGGTCATTTGGGAAGGCATCAAATGAGGGAGTGGGGAATGGTGGGGATGACGAGGGGACGGAAGTGAGAGATGGTGTGGAGGACGAGGGGACAAGGGAGGGGGTAATGGAGTTGAAGAACGAGGGGATAGGGGGAGTTAGGAATGTTGGGGACGAGGGGATGGGGGAATGGAGAATGGTGGGGAGGACAAAGGGATAGGGGAGTGGGGAATGGTGGGATGGACGAGGAGCGGTGAAGTGGGGAATGGTTGGGACGACTGGGGGACAGGGAAGGTGGCTGAGCCACAGCAACACGTGGCCGGGTATATATATATATATATATATATATATATATATATATATATATATAATATATATATATATATATATATCAGATCATATATATGGAGGAATCAGAGCGATTGCTGTGGGCAATTCACTTCGGCGGCTCGTCGGTAATGCTGCTGCCAGAACAGTTAGTCAGGCAGCAGCCGGCATGCTGAAGCCAAAACAGCTTGACTTTGGCATTCCCCAAGGGTGTGAGGCAGCGGCTCATGCAGCTAGAGCCTACATTGCCAACATTACGGATGAAAAAACCCTGATAAAACTGGACTTCAAAATTGCTTTCAATCTGGTTAGAAGAGTTCCAGTACTCACTGCGGTTCATTGCCTTTTTCCTTCCCTCTACCTGTTTGTAAACTCATGTTACAGCAAGAATCTAACTCTGCTATTCGCGGAAAATGAAATTGAATCACTAGAAGGTGTCCAACAGGATGACCCCCTTGCTCCTTTTCTTTTCTGCCCAGTCATCAACGAAGTCACCGATAACCTGTCCAGTGAACTCAACATTAGGTTTTTGGACGATGGTACTATAGCTGGCTCCCTAGACTCCCTCCTGGATGACATAAGAATAATTCAGGAGCAAGGAGCAAGTATAGGCCTCACCCTGAACTCTTCCAAGTGCGAAATAACCTCTACCAATTAGCACATAATAGAGCGAATAAAGGTTGTTTTGCCTGACATTCATACAACCAACCCTGAGGACAGCACACTCTTAGGTGCTCCTCTAGGAGGGAATGCCATCAACGAAGTCCTTGGTAAGAAGATCACTGACCTGAAGAGGATAAACGAGAGGCTTGAAGATATCAATGCTCATGATACACATTATCTCATCACCAGATGCTTGTCTCTCCCCAGGCTGACTTATTTGCTTAGATGTTCGCCATCTTTCAATAATATTAAATTAGAAGAGTACGACAGCTCGCTGAAATCAAAGCTAGAAAAAAAATCTCTCAACCTTTCTCTCAGCGACTCACAGTGGAAACAGGCTTCCCTTCATGTCAGACTCAGGGGACATGGCGTGCGCACAGCAACACAAATTGCTGTACCAGCATTCCTGTCATATTCAGTGATGTCTGACAACTTGGTGAAGGAAATCCTACCTGAGCACCTAGTTCAACAGACAGGGGTACATAATCCCATTTTCACAGACTGCACAACCAAATGGGTAACTCTCGCAGGACCAGCACCCCAACCACCGCTTTCCGAATCCCATAGGCAGTCTAGCTGTGATCGCCATATTGCCTACCAAGAAGCTGCGACATTACTAAAAGCTGGGACAACACCACATGACACTGCCCGACTTAGAGCTGTAGCAGCTCCCCATGCAGGTGACTTCCTATTAGCAACTCCAATGTCAGCAACCGGCACCCGTCTCACACCGCAGGCCCTCCGAATTACTGAGGCTCTCCACCTCGCTGCCCCAATCCACACCAAATATAGATGTATTTGCAGCGAGGGAGTGGCCGACAAGTACGGACGGCATGGCTTTCTCTGCCAAAGGACAGGATGATGGCATGCAAGACACGGCGAGGTTAACGACATTATTAAGAGAAGCCTTACCTCAGCAGGTTGTAAAGCAGAGAGAAAGCCCCGTTACCTAATGCCCAGCAACTCTGATGAGCCTGTAGGTCGTCCAGACTTGATCAAAGTGAACGCCTGGAGGAATAGTTGACAGTTGGTGTGGGACTACACTTGCGTTTCAACTTTAGCCAACACTTATGTTGACTTTTGTGCTGCACAGGAGAAGAGGTGCAGGCAATCACCGGAAAGCAGCCAAGTCACGTAAATACAAAGACCTTAATCACCACTACAGTTTTGTCCCCATTGCCTCAGAGACACTTGTTTCCTGGGGTAAAAGTGTTGCTAGTTTTTTTATGGCGTTGGGGTCCAAGCTAATTGAAACAACTAGAGACCCTAGAACTGCCAGTTTTCTCTTTACGCGCCTTAGTGTGGCAATCCAGAGAAGAAATGCTCACTGCATCATGTCACCTCATTCTTTGGGGCACAAGTGCAGAACACAAATGCGAACAAGCCTGAATGGTCCCCAGGCATATATGCAACCGAAAACTCACACCCCATTAATGACTCGAACCCATTCTGCCAGGAGCAACGCAACTGGGTGTGTACAAGACACCTTAACCACTGAACCATCACAACCAGACAAAAGATGATTATGGCCGAGGCTATTTCCCCCATCATCCCGCCGGTGCTCTGATGGTAATCTTGTGCATAGTATTTTATCAAATCACCTCATTCTTTGGGGCACACGTGAGGAACACAAATACGAACAAGCCTGAATGGTCTTTCTCCACAACACTACCCTCCTTCTCCTCCTCCAAAACCCTTCCCTCCTTCTCCTTCTCCCCAACACTACCCTCTCTGTGAGTCACTCTAGGTCACTCACAGAAGATCTCCACTTGTCACCAGGAGTTACCTGATACCAGTCTGTTTCGCTCTGGTGATTTGTCACTTAGACTTCTGAACAATATAGTCACAGTCACGATTCCGGGCGAGTGTTGGTATATATTGTATATCGGGAGTTTAACGTGACAGTGAGGAATAGATGGTGTTCTTCTGTCTATTGGCCAATAGACAGAACAGCACACGTCCTCTATGCAAGGGCTCCCTCACGTGAATGCCTTTGCAAGAGAATGCAGGGCATCTCGTGGGACACAACACAAGGGGGTTACAATTTGACCAATGACATTGCAACAAAAGAGTGGGAACCAATCATATTGATCGTTCTCTGATCAGCAGCAGAGGTGACGTCATGAACACGTCGCGACCACATCGTAGTTGTTATTCTCCATCAGGCCGGTTGAGGCTGACCCCAGAGGTCAGACTGTCCTGTCGCCTCGCTGGCATCTCTCACGCTTTCACTAGCCAATGTACTCTCTGACCCTATGGCCAGTAACTTCCCTGTATCTACTTCCTGCCTGGACATACGGCGGCCTCCGTATTATAAACGTATTCCTGGTTAAGTGCGTATTCTGTAGATACCCATCATGCCAGTTTACTATCCAGGGAAACAGAGATAGGGCTTGAGCACGAAAATCGGTGCACTGTGCACTGCAATGAACCATTCAAGTCAGCTGTGGGAGAATCTTGAAAGACATTCTCTCACATCACCCCCCAACAAAAGACTGAGCTCCACAGAGTGGTGCTTCTTCTACACCTCTCACCCCGCTGCTGTACGTGCACGTACTGAGTGCACATGGTGCGGCTGGGTCGAGTGGACCCCGTTTTCTATACTGCTAGGCGAGGCGAGTCCTCATCTAGACTATTTCCTTCCGTTAAGTGAGGAATTTCTTCAGTCACCGGGTCACATGTGGCTATTTGTTCAGGTCTTGATCAGGCACTGTGGTCGGACGTAGCTCCAGCTGTAGGTCGGTTCAACGTCTCGAAACCCTGAGTGGTGTAAGTCTGTCCACTGCCTCTCTCCACCTGTGTCATGCCTGAAACATCAGAGGCAAACTGGGAACTAGTGTCCAGTGATTCGCATTGCATTACCTCACTCATGTCTCCCTCCTTCGACGTCTCGTTAATCACCTCTGACCTACTCAACCAGTCAGCACCAACGTTGTCGGCTCCCTTCATGTAAACCACGTGGAATGTGAACAGTTGAAGGAACAACTACCCCTCCTCTTCCTTTTCCACAAATACCCTCATTTTCTCCTAAAAAACACTACCCTCCTCCTTCTCCTCCATACCACTAGCCTCCTCTTTCTCCTCCACAGCAGAAGCCTCCTCTTTCTCAATCACAACGCTACCCTCCTCTTCCTTCTCCACAACACTACCATGCTCTTCCTTCTCCACAACACTACCATGCTCTTCCTTATCCACTGCTCCTCCTTCTCCAAAATTCTATTCTCCTCCTCCTGCTTCCCCGCAACACTACCCTTATCTTCCTTCTCCACAACACTACACTTCTACTCTTTTTCCACAACACTACCCTCCTTCTCCTTCCCCACAACACTACCCTCCTTCTCCTTCCCCACAACACTACCCTCCTTCTCCTTCCCCACAACACTACCCTCCTTCTCCTTCCCCACAACACTACCCTCCTTCTCCTTCCCCACAACACTACCCTCCTTCTCCTTCCCCACAACACTACCCTCCTTCTCCTTCCCCACAACACTACCCTCCTTCTCCTTCCCCACAACACTACCCTCCTTCTCCTTCCCCACAACACTACCTTCCTCATCCTTCCCCACAGCCCTGCGCTCCTCCTCCTTCTCCACAACACTACCCTCCTCCTCTTTCTCCACAACATTACCCTCCTCCTCCTTCTCCACAACACTACCCTCCTCCTCCTCCTCCTCCTCCTACAAAACACTACCCCACCCCTTCCTCCTGCAAAACACTTCCCCAACTCTACCCTCCTTTTCCTCCTAAACAACACTACCCACCTCTTCCTCCACCATAACTCTAGCCTCCTCTTTCTCCTCCACAGCAGAAGCCTCCTCTTCCTCAACCACAACACTACCCTCCTCCTCCTCCCCTCCTCCTCCTCCTCCTCCTCCAAAACACCACCCCACCTCTTCCTCCTCCAAAACACTACCCCTCCGTTTCCTCCTAAACAACACTACCCTCCCCTCCTTCACCAAAACATTAGCCTCCTCCATCTCCTCCACAGCAGTAGCCTCCTCTTCCTGAACCACAACGCTACACTCCTACTCCTCCTCGCCAACACTACCCTCCTCCTCCTCCACAACATTACCACTCCTTCTTTTCCGAAACACTTCCCTCCTTCTCCTCCTCCAAAACACTACCCTCGTCTTTCTTCTCCACAACACTACACTCCTACTCCCACAAAACACAGCCCTCCTCTTCCTCTTCCACAACACTACCCTCCTCCTCCTCTTCGTCCGCAACACTACCCTCCTCCTCCTCTTCGTCCGCAATACTACTCTCCTCCTCTTCATCCGCAACACTTCCCTCCTCCTCCTTCTCCCAAACAAACTACCCTCCTCCTCCACTACCACAACACTACAGTCCTCCTCCTTCTCTTCCATATACCTATCCACCTCTTCCTTCTCCATAACACTACCCTTTCTTCCTTCTCTGCACGAAGACCCACCTCTTCTTCCTCCACAACCCTACCCTTCTCCTTCTCCACAATACTACCCTCCTCTTCCTTCTCCA
Organism: Procambarus clarkii; assembly: GCF_040958095.1. NCBI lineage: Eukaryota > Metazoa > Arthropoda > Malacostraca > Decapoda > Cambaridae > Procambarus > Procambarus clarkii. The sequence goes on from NC_091183.1 coordinate 31,380,121, forward strand.
TATCACTACCCTACTCTTCCTTCTCCATAACACTACCCTCTTCCTCCTCTTCTACAACACTAACCTCCTCTTCCTCGTCCACAACACTACTTTCCCCTTCCTTCTCAATAACACTACCTTCCTCTTCCTTCTCCTCAACACTACCCTCCTTTTCCTTCTCCATAACGCTACCCTCCTCCGTCTCCTTCTCCCCAACGCTTCCTTCCTCCTTCTTCTCCTCCACATACCTATCCACCACTTCCTTCTCCATAACACTACCCTTTCTCACTTCTCTGCATGAAGACTCTACTCTTCTTCCTCCACGACACTACTCTCCTCTTCCTCCTCCACATCATTAACCTCCTCCTCTTTCCCCACAACACTACCCTCTTCCTCCTTCTCCCCTACACTACCCTCCTCTTCCTCCTCCACAACTCTACCCTTCCTCTTTCCAATCATCAACACTACACTTCTCCTCCTCAACACTATCCTCCTCCTCCTCCTCCTCCTCCTCCGTCTCCACAACACTTCCTTCCTCTTCCTCCTCCACAACACTACACTTCCCTCCTCCTTCTCCACCACACTACCCTCCTCCTCTTTTTCCGCAACACTACTCTCCTCCTCTTCCACAAAACTTCCCTCCTCTTCCTTTTCCTCCACAACACTACCCTCCTCCTCCTCCTCCACAAAACTAACCTCCTCCTCCTCCACAACATTACCCTCCTCCTCCTCATTCACAAAACTAACCTCCTCCTCCTCCACAACACTACCCTCTTCTTCCTTCTCCACAACACTAACCTCCTCCTCCTCCACAACACTACCCTCCTCCTCCTCCTTCACAAAACTAACCTCCTCCTCCTCCACAACACTACCCTCGTCCTCCTTCTTCACAACACTACCCTCCTCCTCCTTCTCTACAACACTACCCTCCTCCTCCTCCTCCTCCACAACACAACCCTCCTCCTCCTCCTCCTCCAAAACACGACCCCACCTCTTCCTCCTCCAAAACACTCCCCCTCCTCTTCCTCCTTTACAACACTCTCCCTTTCCTCCTCCACAACACAACCCTCCCCTCCTCCTCCATAACATTAGCCTCCTCATTCTCATCCACAGCAGTAGCCTCCTCTTCCTCAACCACAACGCTACCCTCCTCTTCATTTGTCACAACACTACCGTCCTCCTCCTTCTCCACAACACTACACTCGTCTTCCTTCTCCCTAACACTACCCCTCCTCTTCCTCCTCCTCATCCTCCACAACACTACCTTCTTCCTCCTTCTCCACAACACTACCCTTCTTCTCCTCCTCCATAACACTACCCTCTTCTTCCTTTTCAACAACACTAACTGCCTTTTTCTTCTCCACAATACTACCCTGCTCTTCCTCCTCCACAACTCTACCCTTCCTCTTTCTAATCATCAACAATACACTTCTCCTCCTCAACACTATCCTCCTCCTTCTCCACAACCCTTCCTTCCTCTTCCTCCTCCAAAACACTACACTCCTCCTCCTCCTTCTCCACCACACTACCCTCCTCCTCTTTTTCCGCAACACTACTCTCCTCCTCTTCCACAAAACTTCCCTCCTCTTCCTTTTCCTCCACAATACCATCCTCCTCTTCCTCCTTCACAACACTACACTCTTCCTTCTTCACAACAATACTTTTCTCTTCCTCCTCGTTAACTAAACCACCCATTCTTCTACTATAAACAGCAACTAACATCATCAACACTGTACAAACCTAGCTCTATTACCCCTGGCTGTACTCACCTTGCTTTACTCATCTAATTGTGTCCACTTAATTTTACTCCCATAATTGTACTCATGTAGTTGTTGTCACCTACTTGTATTGTAATGCCTCCCCATGCTACTCCACCTTCTCACTTAAAAGCCTAGCTGAACACTGCTTGCAATTTCACTGATCCTCATTGAACTCCCAGCTAACTGTTAAACTGAAATATTAAATGAGGGGGAAGCTACAAATGAATTGTTATGAATTTTAAATAATGATTAATACTTAAACTTACACTGCCACCACCTTCCTGAAGCTGATAGTGCCTGTATCACTGATCTCCCAGGAAGGACAGAAATCAATAATCATGAAATCGAAAGGCGTAGGAATCTTGACGATAATGCTTGGGAATTATTTATAGAAATCTTTACTTTACCTTTGGATGAGACAAAGACTTCCAAATACCGCACATATATACCACATATACAAATGACTCAGCAACAATAAAAGGGGGTTAACTAAATACCACTAATTCAATATTCACTCTATTTAACAAGAAACGTTTATTTATAACAAATTAAAATATATCCTACTCCAAAAACATTCCTAAGACTCAATAACCAGAGTGCAATTACGTTGATGTACCAAAACTCAGACACACATTACCTTGTTCATGTAATAACCTGCCATAGCTGTTGAATTACTGGCCTCAGGTCCTTGGACCTGTCTCCAAAATACTCCCAGGACACACAAACTAAAATTTCCTTTACAAGCTTACCAGTCGACGAAAGCTCCACCCACACTATTTCCTTAGGCCTATGAAACCTCGCCTCTCTTAGTGTAGAGCTAATGAATTCAAAAGTCTAACTCTAGGCCTTGGTCCAGCCAACCAGTGCCCTGACCAGCTCCACCCCCCCCCCCCACCTAGGCCTTCCTGGCTTCCACCAATCAAGACTCCTGGCTAGGCCCTGCCTGACAGGAGGGCTAGGCCTGCCCTGAAAGTTATGTTTAGCTCCCACTGAATTCTGATTCGTTCAAATGCTCCACCCAGGAACCCGGAACAAGAGGTATATGGCCAGCTGAGTTTATTGGCATCCAATATGTCAATGGATTTAGACGGACAGAGAGAGAGAGAGAGAGAGAGAGAGGAGAGAGAGAGAGAGAGAGAGAGAGAGAGAGAAGAGAGAGAGAGAGAGAGAGAGAGAGAGAGAGAGAGAGAGAGAGAAAACGATTGAGTAGGAGGATTGAAAGGAAGATTGGGGAAGGAGGATTAGGGAATAGGATTGAACGGCGACGGAAGGGAAGTGTGCCTTGCCTGCGGACACTTGACTTGAGTTTTATGACTGGTGAGGCCAGCTTGACAGAAGGGGAGGGGAAAGGAGGGATGAGGCAATAAGGGGAGGGGGAGAATGACCAAGGAAGGGGACGGCAAATGAGGGGAAGGAGAATGGGAAGGGGAGAAGATATGGTCTGTGCCCAGATCACTACAGTATTCACCTAGAAGTGCTCACCAAGTTGTACTCACCTAACTACATGCACTCTCCTAGTTGCACTCATGTAGTTGTACTTATCTAGTTCTACTCATCCATTTGTACTTCAATGATATTTAATTAAAAATATCATTAAACTATGTTACAGATGTATGTGATAAAGAGGTTCCTTGATGCACTCCATTGTTTTTATATGAATAAAAATGGTAGATTAAATGTTGTGTGTGTCATTCATAAACCTATGCAACAACATTTTCCATTTGTGTTAATGTATTATACATAACGTACATATATATAAATTTAAGCATAAAAACAGTATTATTAAATATATCATTGAGCAAATAGGGTTATAAATCTTTTTTTTTTAGAAAAGTCATATTAAAAAGTAAATGTCTCGCACACCTATTATGCAACTAAGACACAGCATTCACAATTTATATGTGAAATAAACTTAAATTTAATATTTGAACATTAAAAAAATTTATTTATAATATATATTAAGGTGAAACTAGTGTTAGATAAGGCAGCATTTGCCTTATTACATAAAAAAATACTTTTAACATTCTTGGGTTAAAGGTTGCTCATGCGCCTGTTGAACCACACATGCAACTTGTCTTTCCCACAACCCTGTTGCAACGTTATTGGAGGTTTCCACAACATTTTGTGTTTGCCAGGAAGAGCTGTTATCCTACCTGAACTCATCTAAAGGTTGCTCCTAGAAACCCATTTCTTTCATGAGAATGTACTTTGAAACTATTACATGGGGAACCATCATATAAGGAGCGTGGTAAAATTGCAAGAAAATGCTTTCTTTCTTCTCTTCCCTTCTCTTTTCTTTTCTTTTCTTTTCTTTTCTTTTCTTTTCTTTTCTTTTCTTTTCTTTATCTTCTCTTTTCTTCTCTTCTCTTCTCTTCTCTTCTCTCTCTCTCTCTCTCACTTTCTTTCTTTCTTTCTTTCTTTCTTTCTTCTTTCTTTCTTTCTTTCTTTCTTTCTTTCTTTCTTTTTTTTCTCTGTTTTTCTCCTCAATCTGCCTCGCACTAAATGTCTCTCGCCCTTTGTTTCTCTCCTCTCTCCCTTTATCTCTTTCTTCTCTCTGTCTGTCCCGGTCCATCTCCTTCTCTCCTTGCCTCCCTCCTTCTGTCTCCTATCTCTTTATTTGTTTCTCTCTTATCTCTATGTCTCTCTTTGTTTCTCTCCTTTTCTTTCTTACTGTTTGTCTCTCTTGGCATCTCTCCCCCTTCTCACTCTGCTTGCCTCTGTGTGTGTGTGTCTCTCTCTCTTTCTCTTTCTGTCTCGGTTTTCTCTCTCTTACTTCTTGTCTTTCCCTGTCTCTCTCTTTCTAAATGCAATAGAGGTAATTAAACCTAATAATTCCAATAATTAATTATTAACATTAACGTTTTAAAACCTATGCTCTAAAATATTATATCATAAAATTACAAAAATGTTTCATATAAATGTTGTGAACTCCTGTCTTATATAAACGTTAGGGGATCACGTTTTATGGTCGTTTTTACAATATCTCAAAAAACGTCTAAAACATAATTGAAGGGGCTGGGTGTACAATTTATCAACCCTCCTCAAACACTCTCAATTTTGTGGTGCATAATCTACATGGTAAATGTTCGAACTTTCCCTAATGGATCAATAATATAACAAGAACAGGAAAACAAATTAAAAATAAAATATTAGAAAAAGTTGACAATTTCAAATTAACTAAACTAATTTAAAATTTCACCAATTTTTATTTGATTCATTATCGGCTTAGAATGGCATTTAACCCTTAAACTGCGTAACGCACCTGCAGGTCAATGTCTGGTTTGTGCAACGCGCCTCCAGGTATTTTTATTTTTCACGTTCCATTCAAAACTCCTGCGGCTACATGAGGTTTACATTAGCTTCTTCAGGGCTGTTGTAAACAGACGCCATCTTTAAAAAAAAATCGTGGTCCACATTCCCGGGTGTGGGAGCCTCAGTGGTGAATGAGCAACCAAGGCCGGCGCTCGCAGTATGAGCACACAGCACTGCTGTTCAGCGTGTGACTACAGCATCGCCTAATAATGTCAAAATATATACATAATCTGTATTATTTAGCCATGATAGTATTATAGAAGAGCCTGAGTGTGATAATGACTGGGAACAATGTTCAAATATCAGTGATTCAATGCTGTTCACGATGTTCACAACGCTAGCCACAACACCACAGCATTATTTCGTCCGTCTAGGAAACTTCAAATGACTTCTTAGGTTCCTTTTCAAAATAAACGTGTGGTCAATTATTCATTTACAGGAATTAGTGACCAGGATTGTGGTTATAATTAGCACTGTGCGTAGTATTATTTAAGGAGGCATTTTGGTGAGGGAGGGAGGTAGGGAGAGAATTGAGGTAGCCTCACTGTGTGCGTGTGGCAACCACTCTTGTTTTGCTCACCATGCTAGCTTAGTGGTTCACTATGGGGAACACATATGTACATGGGTATATACAGTGTGTGTGTATGTAGTGTAATAACAGTAACAGAAGTATGTTGGGAGGAGCTATTTTGGTGAGAGAGGTGACGTCGTAATCGTAGCGTCGTCTGCTGTCTTTTGTGTGATTTCTCATGCAGTGTATGGTAGCAACTGTACTGTTTGGACACAATACCGGCTAACTAGCATAGTTCTGGTGAATAAATCATGTAGATAGGTATACATAACATATGTAAATAGTGTAATAAAAACAGTAAGTGTATGGTGGGAGAAGGGGTGATGGCGAGTACAGTGTTGGAGGAGAGAGGGAGGACTGGCTGGCTGGGTGTGGCAGCTCACACTCGCAGAGTTCTGAGTGTGTTTATGGTGTGTGACAGTGTAGTGTATGTAAATGTGTTGTAAATATACATAAAAGAACCTGAAACATTGGTGTGAATAACAGTATGGTGGGAGGAGGGGTGATGGCGAGTACTATGTTGGAGGACTGGCTGGCTGGGTGTGGCTGTTCACACTCGAGGAGTTCTGTGTGTGTTGATGGAGAATGTATATACTGCGTGACAGTGTAAAGTGTGTAAATAGATTGTATACATACAAAAATTATTATGATACATGGTAAATATGTGCAACATATGTGTACACAAGTGTCATGCACGTAACACAGTGTCTACGGACAGTACGGATGTTTTACTGCCATAATATAGTGTACGTGTTCATTATACATAGGATTAGCACGTAAAAACAAATAAAATGTATTTGGAACTGTGCGCAAGAAATGAACAAAAATATATTCGCGGCAACTTGCACGCCCCGCCCCGGGCGCACTACTGGCTCCGGGAGCGTACGTCACAGGCGAACGGAGAAAGATGACGTCACGCGCCAATTTACGGACCCCATAGCAGCCAAAGTAAGTACAATTTTGATTTTTTTTTACATACCCATACTCAGAGAAGGGTTTTTGACACTTAAGAAAATAAATCCAGATAATTTGTTTCCCACACACTGGGGGGGGGGGGGTGTCACAAGTTCTGCCTCCTGTGGCTGAATTAAATATTCATCAATTTCGTTCCAACTTTACATACTTATTGACGGTATGCATTCTCTATGATATACAAACCACAACAAAATCAGATGAGAAACAAAGGAGAACAAAAAAATCAGTTGACATTAGAAATCTAGTCTTGGACTCATTAAGTTACTGAGTTTATTTGTTTCACTTTTAATTAATATGAAAACGTAATTATACATAATTTAATGTATAAACATAATTTATTGTTTATGGCAAACTTCCTATCTAATATAATAAACATTTCCTATAACACATTTTTAAATTTTCTGGGGATTTTATTTTCCTGTTTACTTCAAACGTTCATTGCTGGCATATAGTGCGAGCAATAAATACGACCAGAATGTTCAATATGATTTGCCGAATACCGACCTATTTGGTGTGCCTCCTGAGGTTATCTTGAGATGATTTCGGGCTTTAGTGTCCCCGCGGCACGGTCCTCGACCAGGCCTCCACCCCCAGGAAGCAGCCCGTGACAGCTGACTTACTTCCAGGTACCTATTTACTGCCAGGTAACAGGGGCATAGAGTGAAAGAAACTCTGCCCATTGTTTCTCGCCGGCGCCCGGGATCGAACCCGGGACCACAGGATCACAAGCCAGCGTGCTGTCCGCTCAGCTGACCGGCTCCACTTTAATGCCTGGTAAAAACCAAGAACAGGAACAGGGGATGTAATTCATATAACTATTGAATCATTGGATGAGAGTAAAGTATGCAAGACCGCATTATTTAAAAAAACATTTAATAATTATTTTAAAGTCTAAAGTGGAAAAACGTCTAGGCATAAATTGGATGCATAAAACTAAAGTATTTTAATTGAGAGACCAAGATTTACCTGCTGAATAAAAGTAAAGAACTTAAAGATGAACTAAAACTAGAACACAAGGAATGTGGGAGAGAAAACCGAGAACTTGTATAACTTACATTAATGATAAATATAATGATAATATGTGAATTAGATACAGATTAAGAATATTAAATGCACAATAAATAACAGAACAATGAATATAATTACCCACAAAAGGAAACTAAAAAAATATGATAAAATAATCTATATAAATAAAAATGGAAATGTTCGTTTGTTCAAAATCGCTAATCTCCGAAAGTTCTTCACCGATTGCTCTGAAATTTTCACACAATGTCCGATGAAATTAATGAAATTTTCACACATTGTCGCATCCGAGCGGGTTTTTATATAAATATTATATAGATGTCACGTCTGTGACGGGAAAAAAAAACTATTTTTGGGGGAAAACTGTGTTTTTCATGCAAGGGAAATCTTCGTAACCTCTTTGCCGATTGCTTCAAAATTTTGAGACAACGTTGCATTCGAATAGGCACGCGTTTTTATATACCTACTATATAGATGCCACACCTGGGACAGGTAAAAACATGTTTTTTTTTAAACATTGCCATCTGTTGCAAGTAA